>NC_092089.1:86170926-86470926 GCF_045679555.1 Salvelinus alpinus | reverse complement strand
ATCTTACAAGATAATGATTTGATAAGTATAAGCTTAAGGTTAAACTCAGCTGTAAAAGGAAGTATTCACTGTTGGTATTTTGCAAAGTGCTCGTTAGTGTCTTTACTACAGTGTCGTCACAACCCTCAGTTTTACGTCACATGATAATTCCTTCTCGAAGATCCCTTCTGTAGCACATCCATTTAATATTAGTATTGTCTCTTGATTCTCCCTCCCTCCCTCCCTCTTTACTTTAAATCCAGCATTAGATTCACTTGGTACTGCTCATGCTTGTAGGCAATAAAACAAAGTGTTAAAGTGACATGTAATTACCCTTGCTCTCTTTTGAGTAATTAACTCACTGCTGCCTATTATGTGGAAATGTATAAGGAAGTCAGGTGATCAATAACAGTGAAGGATAAAAACAAGCTAATTTCTCAATTCTTGGTTCGCTGAGTCATGCCATTTCCAAGGCATTCTGTTGTTATAGAGGTTTGTTTTATTATCCATATATACACACACACACACACACACACACACACACACACACACACACACACACACACACACACACACACACACACACACACACACACACACACACACACACACACACACACACACACACACACACACACACACACACACACACACACTTCTTATACACAGACAGGATCCAACATTAATAAGTAGCTACCATGTTCTCAAAACAGCTTTTGGGAGTTTTAGTAACACGTCATGAGAGTATTACCTGGCACCACTTTATATTAGGTTCCTCTTATAGCCTACCTGTGTAGTAACTGTAATCAGGCCTACTAGAAACAGCATTGCATTAACACCTATGCATTGTGTTGCATAGCTAGCATTGATTTATGTATTTAGAGAGAAGAGGAATATGGACTGTTACTTTTTACAGTTGTGTAATAAAAAATAATAATACAATTTATTAGTATGCAGTAACAAATCCTTTACTAAAGTAATACGTATCAACTGTAGAAATTACAGCTTTACTACATGTCAATTGTGACTAGGTACTTCAAAAGAAATCCTTTCAAGTTAAGTATCACATACATTTTGGTACTTTTTTAAAACTCTTTAACCCCCCTAAGGTTGATGTCTGCACCACCGTGGAAAATAATGAGCATAATGAAGAAATCCCCCCAAAAATCTGTAAATTTAAGCTGGAGATAATTTAGCATTTTGGATGCGTCTCAATCCACTGCATCCGTCTACAGTATGTGACACTTCCGTATCTGGTGACAGAGCTGGAAAGGTGACAGAGCTGGAGCAGTGTTTGTCAGACCACGAGATATCCAGAAAATTGGTAATCTCACAAAATCATCTGTAGCGTTCGAAATGTTTGGCCTACAAACTATTATGACCCCTCTGTGGGAAGGTGAGACTCTCACAAAGACGGTTGTTTTGCTGTAGGACACCCACAGGCCTCACAAGAGTCAGTCATCTGAAGGTCCTCCTGTACCAGTTGAAAGAATTATGGAAGTACAGTATATATGGAGACTGTTTAGGGCCAAAAATAAGGGGTTAAACACATGTATAAAAACATTTAAAAATCTAAATCGGATCTTTCTCATATCTCTCAGATATAGGACAGACACTTAAGAACAAACTTCCTTTAGATTTTTTTGGAGGGGACTATCTGTTGTTCCATGAACTGAGTCTGTTATTCTATGCGTACTGTATGGACTAATAGCAGTAAGGCTCAAAATATTTTATCATAAAATACTTTTTTGTAAATATTTTTTTGAGACTTCAAGGGGTCTTGAAAATCAAAATAAAATAGCAAAATTATCCTTTTTATGAACTTCTTAAAACAAAATTATTCAAAAAATTCCATATACATTGCATTCGGAAAGTATTCAGACCCCTTGACTTTTCCACATTTTGTTACATTACAGCCATATTCTAAAATTGATTCAATTGTTTCACACAATATCCCATAATGACAAAGCAAAAACAGGTTTTTAGAAATGTTTGCATTTCTAAAAATATAACATTAAGTATAACAAAAATATAACAGTAAGTATTCAGATCCTTTACTCAGTACTTTGTTGAAACACCTTTGGCAGCGATTACAGCCTCGAGTCTTCTTGGGTATGACACTACAAGCATGGCACAACTGTATTTTGGGAGTTTCTCCCATTCTTCTCTGCAGATCCTCTCAAGCTTTGTCAGGTTGAATGGGGAGCGTAGCTGCACAGCTATTTTCCGGTATCTACAGAGATGTTCGATCAGGTTCAAGTCCGGGCTCTGACTGGGCCACTCAAGGACATTTAGAGACTTTTCCCGAAGCCACTCCTGCATTGTCTTGGCTTTGTGCTTTGAGTTGTTGTCCTTTTGAAAGATGAACCTTTGCACCAGTCTAAGGTTCTGAGCGCTCTCGAGCAGGTTTTCATCAAGGATCTCTCTGTACTTTGCTCTGTTCATCTTTGCCTCGATCCTGACTAGTCTCCCAGTCACTGTCACAGAAAAACATCCCCACAGCATGATGCTGCCACCACCATGCTTCACCGTATCGATGGTGCCAGGTTTCCTCCAGACGTGACGCTTGGCATTCAGGCCAAATATATAAATCTTGGTTTCATCAGACCAGAGAATCTTGTTTCTCATGGTCTGAGAGTCTTTAGGTGCCTTTTGCAAACTCCAAGCGGGCTGTCATATGCCTTTCACTGAAGAGTGACTTCCGTCTGGCCACTGAAACATAAAGGATTGATTGGTGGAGTGCTGCAGAGATGGTTGTCCTTCTGGAAGGTTCTCTCATCTCCACAGAGGAAATCTAGAGCTCTGTCAGAGTGACCATAAGGTTCCCTGACCAAGCCCTTTCTCCCCCGATTGTTCAGTTTGGTCGGGCGGCCAGCTCTAGGAAGAGTTTTGGTGGTTCCAAACGTATTCCATTTAAGAATGATGGAGGACACTGTATTCTTGGGGACCTTCAATGCTGCAGAATTAATTTTGTACCCTTCCCCAGATTTGTGCCTCAACATAATCCTGTCTTGGAGCTCTGCAAACAATTAAATTGACCTCATGGCTTGGTGTTTGCTCTGACATGCTCTGTCAACTGTGGGACCTTATACAGACAGGTGTGTGCCTTTCCAAATCATGTCCAATCAATTGAATTTACCCCAGGTGGACTCCAATCAAGTTGTAAAAACATCTCAAGGATGATCAAAGGTAACAGCATGCACCTGAGCTCAATTTCAAGTCTCATAGCAAAGGGTCTGAAAACATATCTACATTTTTATTTATTTTTATTTTTAATTTAACCTTTATTTAACCAGGTAGGCAAGTTGAGAACAAGTTCTCATTTACAATTGCGACCTGGCCAAGATAAAGCAAAGCAGTTTGACACATACAACAACACAGAGTTACACATTGAGTAAAACAAACATACAGTCAATAATACAGTAGAAAAATAAGTATCTATACAATGTGAGCAAATGAGGTGAGATAAGGGAGGTAAAGGCAAAAAAAAGGCCATAGTGGCGAAGTAAATACAATATAGCAAGTAAAACAGTGGAATGGTAGATTTGCAGTGGAAGAATGTGCAAAGTAGAGATAGAAATAATGGGGCGGAAAGGAGCAAAATAAATAAATAAATAAATACAGTAGGGGGAGAGGTAGTTGTTTGGGATAAATTATAGATGGGCTATGTACAGGTGCAGTAATCTGTGAGCTGTTCTGACAGCTGGTGCTTAAAGCTATTGAGGGAGATAAGTGTTTCCAGTTTCATAGATTTTTGTAGTTCGTTCCAGTCATTGGCAGCAGAGAACTGGAAGGAGAGGCGGCCAAAGGAAGAATTGGTTTTGGGGGTGACCAGAGAGATATACCTGCTGGAGCGCGTGCTACAGGTGGGTGCTGCTATGGTGAACAGCGAGCTGAGATAAGGGGGAACTTTACCTAGCAGGGTCTTGTAGATGACCTGGAGCCAGTGGGTTTGGCGACGAGTATGAAGCGAGAGCCAGCCAACGAGAGCGTACAGGTCGCAGTGGTGGGTAGTATATGGGGCTTTGGTGACAAAACGGATGGCACTGTGATAGACTGCATCCAATTTATTGAGTAGGGTAATGGAGGGTATTTTGTAAATGACATCGCCGAAGTCGAGGATCGAAAGGATGGTCAGTTTTACATGGGTATGTTGGGCAGCATGAGTAAAGGATGCTTTGTTGCGATATAGGAAGCCAATTCTAGATTTAACTTTGGATTGGAGATGTTTGATGTGAGTCTGGACAGAGAGTTTACAGTCTAACCAGACACCTAGGTATTTGTAGTTGTCCACATATTCTAAGTCAGAACCGTCCAGAGTAGTGATGTTGGACGGGCGGGCAGGTGCAGGCAGCGATCGGTTGAAGAGCATGCATTTAGTTTAACTTGTATTTAAGAGCAATTGGAGGCCACGGGAAGAGAGTTGTATGGCATTAAAGCTCGTCTGGAGGGTTGTTAACACAGTGTCCTAAGAAGGGCCAGAAGTATACAGAATGGTGTCGTCTGCGTAGAGGTGGATCAGAGACTCACCAGCAGCAAGAGCAGCATCATTGATGTATACAGAGAAGCGAGTCGGTCCAAGAATTTAACCCTATGGTAGCCCCATAGAGACTGCCAGAGGCCCGGACAACAGGCCCTCCGATTTGACACACTGAACTCTATCAGAGTAGTTGGTGAACCAGGCGAGGCAATCAGTTGAGAAACAAAGGTTTTCGAGTCTGCCGATGAGGATGTGGTGATTGACAGAGTCGAAAGCCTTGGCCAGGTCAATGAATACGCTGAATAGTATTGGAACAGATGGCAGTTAAGATGGCGGTTAAGATATCGTATAGGACCTTGAGCATGGCTGAGATGCACCCATGACCAGCTCTGAAACCAGATTGCATAGCGGAGAAGGTACGGTGGGATTCGAAATGGTCGGTAATCTGTTTGTTGACTTGGCTTTCGAAGACCTTAGAAAGGCAGGGGAGGATAGATATAGGTCTGTAGCAGTTTGGGTCAAGAGTGTCCCCTCCTTTGAAGAGGGGGATGACCGCAGCTGCTTTCCAATCTTTGGGAATTTACATTTACATTACATTTAAGTCATTTAGCAGACGCTCTTATCCAGAGCGACTTACAAATTGGTGCATTCACCTTATGATATCCAGTGAAACAACCACTTTACAATAGTGCATCTAACTCTTTTAAGGGGGGGGGGGGTTAGAAGGATTACTTTATCCTATCCTAGGTATTCCTTAAAGAGGTGGGGTTTCAGGTGTCTCCGGAAGGTGGTGATTGACTCCGCTGACCTGGCGTCGTGAGGGAGTTTGTTCCACCATTGGGGTGCCAGAGCAGCGAACAGTTTTGACTGGGCTGAGCGGGAACTGTACTTCCTCAGAGGTAGGGAGGCGAGCAGGCCAGAGGTGGATGAACGCAGTGCCCTTGTTTGGGTGTAGGGCCTGATCAGAGCCTGAAGGTACGGAGGTGCCGTTCCCCTCACAGCTCCGTAGGCAAGCACCATGGTCTTGTAGCGGATGCGAGCTTCAACTGGAAGCCAGTGGAGAGAGCGGAGGAGCGGGGTGACGTGAGAGAACTTGGGAAAGTTGAACACCAGACGGGCTGCGGCGTTCTGGATTAGTTGTAGGGGTTTAATGGCACAGGCAGGGAGCCCAGCCAACAGCGAGTTGCAGTAATCCAGACGGGAGATGACAAGTGCCTGGATTAGGACCTGCGCCGCTTCCTGCGTGAGGCAGGGTCGTACTCTGCGAATGTTGTAGAGCATGAACCTACAGGAACGGGTCACCGCCTTGATGTTAGTTGAGAACGACAGGGTGTTGTCCAGGATCACGCCAAGGTTCTTAGCACTCTGGGAGGAGGACACAATGGAGTTGTCAACCGTGATGGCGAGATCATGGAACGGGCAGTCCTTCCCCGGGAGGAAGAGCAGCTCCGTCTTGCCGAGGTTCAGCTTGAGGTGGTGATCCGTCATCCACACTGATATGTCTGCCAGACATGCAGAGATGCGATTCACCACCTGGTTATCAGAGGGGGGAAAGGAGAAGATTAATTGTGTGTCGTCTGCATAGCAATGATAGGAGAGACCATGTGAGGATATGACAGAGCCAAGTGACTTGGTGTATAGCGAGAATAGGAGAGGGCCTAGAACAGAGCCCTGGGGGACACCAGTGGTGAGAGCACATGGTGCGGAGACAGATTCTCGCCACGCCACCTGGTAGGAGCGACCTGTCAGGTAGGACGCAATCCAAGCGTGGGCCGCGCCGGAGATGCCCAGCTCGGAGAGGGTGGAGAGGAGGATCTGATGGTTCACAGTATCAAAGGCAGCCGATAGGTCTAGAAGGATGAGAGCAGAGGAGAGAGAGTTAGCTTTAGCAGTGCGGAGCGCCTCCGTGACACAGAGAAGAGCAGTCTCAGTTGAATGACTAGTCTTGAAACCTGACTGATTTGGATCAAGAAGGTCATTCTGAGAGAGATAGCAGGAGAGCTGGCCAAGGACGGCACATTCAAGAGTTTTGGAGAGAAAAGAAAGAAGGGATACTGGTCTGTAGTTGTTGACATCGGAGGGATCGAGTGTAGGTTTTTTTAGAAGGGGTGCAACTCTCGCTCTCTTGAAGACGGAAGGGACGTAGCCAGCGGTCAAGGATGAGTTGATGAGCGAGGTGAGGTAAGGGAGAAGGTCTCCGGAAATGGTCTGGAGAAGAGAGGAGGGGATAGGGTCAAGCGGGCAGGTTGTTGGGCGGCCGGCCGTCACAAGACGCGAGATTTCATCTGGAGAGAGAGGGGAGAAAGAGGTCAAAGCACAGGGTAGGGCAGTGTGAGCAGAACCAGCGGTGTCGTTTGACTTAGCAAACGAGGATCGGATGTCGTCGACCTTCTTTTCAAAATGGTTGACGAAGTCATCAGCAGAGAGGGAGGAGGGGGGAGGAGGGGGAGGAGGATTCAGGAGGGAGGAGAAGGTGGCAAAGAGCTTCCTAGGGTTAGAGGCAGATGCTTGGAATTTAGAGTGGTAGAAATTGGCTTTAGCAGCAGAGACAGAAGAGGAGAATGTAGAGAGGAGGGAGTGAAAGGATGCCAGGTCCGCAGGGAGGCGAGTTTTCCTCCATTTCCGCTCGGCTGCCCGGAGCCCTGTTCTGTGAGCTCGCAATGAGTCGTCGAGCCACGGAGCAGGAGGGGAGGACCGAGCCGGCCTGGAGGATAGGGGACATAGAGAGTCAAAGGATGCAGAAAGGGAGGAGAGGAGGGTTGAGGAGGCAGAATCAGGGGATAGGTTGGAGAAGGTTTGAGCAGAGGGAAGAGATGATAGGATGGAAGAGGAGAGAGTAGCGGGGGAGAGAGAGCGAAGGTTGGGACGGCGCGATACCATCCGAGTAGGGGCAGTGTGGGAAGTGTTGGATAAGAGCGAGAGGGAAAAGGATACAAGGTAGTGGTCGGAGACTTGGAGGGGAGTTGCAATGAGATTAGTGGAAGAACAGCATCTAGTAAAGATGAGGTCAAGCGTATTGCCTGCCTTGTGAGTAGGGGGGGAAGGTGAGAGGGTGAGGTCAAAAGAGGAGAGGAGTGGAAAGAAGGAGGCAGAGAGGAATGAGTCAAAGGTAGACGTGGGGAGGTTAAAGTCACCCAGAACTGTGAGAGGTGAGCCATCCTCAGGAAAGGAACTTATCAGGGCGTCAAGCTCATTGATGAACTCTCCAAGGGAACCTGGAGGGCGATAAATGATAAGGATGTTAAGCTTGAAAGGGCTGGTAACTGTGACAGCATGGAATTCAAAGGAGGCGATAGACAGATGGGTCAGGGGAGAAAGAGAGAATGTCCACTTGGGAGAGATGAGGATCCCAGTGCCACCACCCCGCTGACCAGAAGCTCTCGGGGTGTGCGAGAACACGTGGGCAGACGAGGAGAGAGCAGTAGGAGTAGCAGTGTTATCAGTGGTAATCCATGTTTCCGTCAGTGCCAAGAAGTCAAGGGACTGGAGGGAAGCATAGGCTGAGATGAACTCTGCCTTGTTGGCCGCAGATCGGCAGTTCCAGAGGCTGCCTGAGACCTGGAACTCCACGTGGGTCGTGCGCGCTGGGACCACCAGGTTAGAGTAGCAGCGGCCACGCGGTGTGAAGCGTTTGTATGGTCTGTGCAGAGAGGAGAGAACAGGGATAGACAGACACATAGTTGACAGGCTACAGAAGAGGCTACGCTAATGCAAAGGAGATTGGAATGACAAATGGACTACACGTCTCGAATGTTCAGAAAGTTAAGCTTACGTTGCAAAAAATCTTATTGACTAAAATGATATAGTACTGCTGGCTGGTGAAATAGGCTAGCTAGCAGTGGCTGCGTTGTTGACTTTGTTTGAAAGTGTAGCTGGCTAGGTAACCTCTAACTGGCTAGGTAACCTCGACAATTACTCTAGACTACACAATTATCTTGGATACAAAGACGGCTATGTAGCCAGCTAAGATCAAACAAATCAAACTGTTGTACTGTAATGAAATGAAATGTAATACTACCTGTAATACTACCTGTGGAGCAAAGCGGAATGCAACTACTCGCTCCAAACCAAACCGGAAGTGCGTATCGTAGAGGGAGAGGCAATAGAAGTGTTGTTTCTTGTATTATTGTCTTTTGTGTCTTTAGAGGACTGCTTCACCTTAATGTCCCCTTTCCCTTTTCTTCTGTCCTTATTTTGTCCCACTTTGTCCCTTCTTTGTCCCTTCTTCTCTTCTGCCAACTAGACACTCCTTGTTAGCTAGCTAGCTTCTTTCAGGAATGTCCCTAGCAACTGCCTAGCAACAGGTAAACAACTTAGCTAGCTAAGAAAACGGTATAATTTTATGAAAAATTGTTACTTTTTCAAAAGCCTTTCTTCTTTGTTTGCTGCTTGTTTGGTCTCCTATTCAGTTTGCAGTTTTCTTTTGATTTTTTTTCGATGTACTTTACTCTAAAAAAACATTTAAATTTCAATATTTGTAGGAGCTCATCTTTTCAGCTGCTGCTGCTTAATTTGGAACTCCGGAATCTCAGACGACACGAAAGAGAGGTTGAACAGTCTAGTAAAAGGGGTTGCAACAATTTTGGCAGATCATTTTAGAGAGAAAGGGTCCAGATTGTCTAGCCCGGCTGATTTGTAGGGGTCCAGATTTTGCAGCTCTTTCAGAACATCAGCTGACTGGATTTGGGAGAAGGAGAAATGGGGAACGCTTGGGCGAGTTGCTGTTGGGGGTGCAGTGCTGTTGACCGGGGTAGGGGTAACCAGGTGGAAAGCATGGCCAGCCGTAGAAAAATGCTTATTGAAATTCTCAATTATAGTGGATTTATCGGTGGTGACAGTTTTTCCTATCCTCAGTGAAGTGGGCAGCTGGGAGGAGGTGTTCTTATTCTCCATGGATTTACAGTGTCCCAGAACTTTTTTGAGTTTGTGTTGCAGGAAACAAATTTCTGCTTGAAAAAGCTAGCCTTGGCTTTTCTAACCGCCTGTGTATATTGGTTTCTAGCTTCCCTGAAAAATTGCATATCACGGGGGCTGTTCGATGCTGATACAGAACGCCATAGGATGTTTTTGTGTTGTTTAAGGGCAGTCATGTCTGGAGAGAACCAAGGGCTATATCTGTTCCTGGTTCTACATTTCTTGAATGGGGCATGCTTATTTAAGATGGTGAGGAAGGCATTTTTTTTTAAATACCCAGGCATCCTCTACTGATGGGATGAGATCAATATCCTTCCAGGATACCCCGGCCAGGTCGATTAGAAAGGCCTGCTCGCTGAAGTGTTTCAGGGAGCGTTTGACAGTGATGAGTGGAGGTCGTTTGACCGCTGACCCATTACGGATGCAGGCAATGAGGCAGTGATCGCTGAGATCTTGGTTGAAAACAGCAGAGGTGTATTTAGAGGGCAAATTGGATAGAATGATATCTATGAGGGTGCCCGTGTTTACGGCTTTGGGGTGGTACCTGGTAGGTTCATTGATAATTTGTGTGAGATTGAGGGCATCAAGCTTAGATTGTAGGATGGCTGGGGTGTTAAGCATGTTCCAGTGTAGGTCGCCTAGCAGCACGAGCTCTGAAGATAGATGGGGGGCAATCAGTTCACATATGGTGTCCAGAGCACAGCTGGGGGCAGAGGGTGGTCTATAGCAGGCGGCAACGGTGAGAGACTTGTTTTTAGAGAGGTGGATTTTTAAAAGTAGAAGTTCAAATTGTTTGGGTACAGACCTGGATAGTAGGACAGAACTCTGCAGGCTATCTTTGCAGTAGATTGCAACACCGCCCCCTTTGGCCGTTCTCTCTTGTCTGAAAATGTTGTAGTTAGGGATGGAGATTTCAGAATTTTTGGTGGTCTTCCTAAGCCAGGATTCAGACACGGCTAGAACATCTGGGTTGGCAGAGTGTGCTAAAGCAGTGAATAAAACAAACTTGGGGAGGAGGCTTCTAATGTTAACATGCATGAAACCAAGGCTATTACGGTTACAGAAGTCATCAAAAGAGAGCTCCTGGGGAATAGGAGTGGAGCTAGGCACTGCAGGGCCTGGATTCACCTCTACATCACCAGAGGAACATAGGAGGAGTAGGATAAGGGTACGGCTAAAAGCTATGAGAATTGGTCGTCTAGAACGTCTGGAACAGAGAGTAAAAGGAGGTTTCTGGGGGCGATAAAATAGCTTCAAAGTATAATGTACAGACAAAGTATGGTAAGATGTGAATACAGTGGAGGTAAACCTAGGTATTGAGTGATGATGAGAGAGATATTGTCTCTAGAAACATAATTGAAACCAGGTGATGTCATCACATGTGTGGGTGGTGGAACTGAAAGGTTGGATAAGGTATAATGAGCAGGGCTAGAGGCTCTACAGTGAAATAAGCCAATACACACTAACAAGAACAGCAATGGACAAGGCATATTGACATTAAGGAGAGGCATGCTTAGTCGAGTGATCATAAGGGTCCAGTGAGCAGTGAGGTTGGTTGGGGTAACGGCGATTCAGACAGCTAGCCGGGCCATCGGTAGCAAGCTAGCATAGGATAGAGGTATGTTTTTAGCCACCTCGTGCGTTTCCGTCGGTAGATTAGTGGCAAAATAGATATAGTTATAGTGACCCAAGAAAAATTGTCCGATAGACCTATTCAGATAGCAGCCGATAAGACAGCTAACGATTAGCGGGCCGAAGATGGGCGTTCAGGTAACGTTGCGACGGAGGGGCCTGTTGGATAACTCCCTCGGGCAGATAACGACGGCAGTCCAGTCGTGAAGGCCCGGTGGGGCTCCGCATCGGCAGTAAAACGGGTCCAGATAGATGATTGTAGCCCAGGATTGGCTGATGGAACTCTTCAGCTGGCTAGCTCTGGAATAATTGATGTTTGCTCCGTAAGCCAATAGTAACTCCAATAGCAGCTAGCTAGCTGCGAGTTCCAGGTGTAAATGTTCGGAGCTTGCGGTTGAAATCCAGGGATATGGAGAGAAAATTGGTCCGGTATGCTCTGGTCTGAGTCGCGTTGTACAAAACTGGTGATAGCTTTTTGAGCTAAAGGATAGCTGATGACCACAAACCGTGGTTAGCTGAATACTAACGTTAGCCAGTAAACTGGCTAGCTTCTGGCTAGCTTCTGGCTTGCTTCTGGTTAGCTTCTGGCTAGCTTCTGGTTAGCTTCTGGCTAGCTTCTGGCTAGCTTCTGGCTAGCTTCTATTGTGGATTTCAAATTTGAGGTAAATAATACTTTTTTTTTTTAATTGGTGAGGCGGGTTGCAGGAGAGTGTTTTGAAGTTGAGTTTTTGGAAAAGAAAATATATAAAAGATATACGAAGAAAGATGTAAATACATATATACACGGGACACGACAAGACGAGGACAAAGGACTTCTGACTGCTATGCCATCTTGGTATGAATAAGGTACTAAATAAGGTATTTCTGTTTCCATTTGCAAAAATGTTTAAAAAAACTGTCGTCGCTTTGTCGTTATCGCGTATTGTGTGTAGATTGATGAGGAATGTTTGCACATTTTCAGAATAAGGCTGTAATGTAACCAAATGTGGAAAAAGTCAAGGGGTCTGAATTATTTCCGAATGCACTATAGCTTATTACACCCCCCCCCCGCAGACCCGGTTTTGTAACGGCTTAAACTCTTACGGGTTAAAATAAAAAACCTGCATGCTGAATGACTTTGGAATTGAACCTGTGGAGTGATTTCAGAGCCATCACATGAAATAGGAATGTTTTCTGGGTAGACTGAAAAGGACAATTCAGGGACAGAGATAGAGCAAAAGCGAGAGGAAAGAAAAGAGAAAATAGATGGGGAGGCAGCATAAACACAATGTGTGCCCCCCCTGCTAAATGAAAATCCAATTTCGAAAAGGCTTGTGGAGTTTATGAGAAAGAAGCAAACAAAAAAAGAGGGGCTGAAATTGTCTAGATAGCTGTGAACACTAGCAACGATGAGCTCTCACAAAAGGCATTGCAAATCCTAAGGGCCTAAGGAGAGACAATGATCTTCAATTACCAGCTGCTCTGTTCTCAATTTTAGACAAGAGCAAAAAAGGGGGGAGGAGAGAAAGAACAGGAGAAAGTGAGGCAGTGGATTGGAGAGACAGATATTCGAGAGAGAACGAGGAGGATAGAGAAAGATAGAGATTAAGAGAAGATGGGGGAGCAGGGAGAATAAAAAATAAAGGAGAGATGAAAATGGAAAAACAGAGAGAAAGAGTGAGTGTGTGAGAGGGGAGAGAGAGAAGGGTTATGATCTTTATTCAAGCCATAGACGAAGGGAGGACGCTTCTCCAGGATTCCATTTCCAGTCTGCGCTGGTCTTAAGAGCTGCGGCCAACGCTCCATTTGCAGATCATATCATTTGTAAACACTCTGTTCTCACTGTATTACACTCGTCTGGCAGAGAAAGCAAGAGGTTTTTTTATCCTTCGTTTGCATTGCAAAGCAAGCAAACAATAGGCGGCTCCGGCAGCTGTGGTTCCGCAGAACTGAGACAGCAGAAAGCAGCACAGAGGAGTGTACATGAGGGGACTGAGGCCTAGGCCATGATTCAAACACACTGCGAAGTCCCATTAATGCACTGCACTTTACTTAAAGATGCACCATGCAGAAATCGCTGCACCATTTCCTGGTTGCTAAAATTCCATTAGTTCGCCTAATTTCAGTTTATGTGACTAAACAAGCAAGTATAGTGTAGAGAATCATTGTACTATCCAAACCGCTGTGAAATGTATTTTCCATAACCAAAAGCATAGTATTTTCAGCTGTTGGAAGCTGGTGTACAAAATCGAATTTAAGAACAGGAAGCTTAGAAATGGTGCACATAGAACAAATCTACTGCTTCTTGGACTTGCTTTCAATGGGAATGACAGATCTATAACACACGATTCTTTGTGAATTTGTTCGGGTCGCCCAAAACGTTACACATTCCATAGTTTTGCATGACGATGTGACTGTGTTGACTATGGTGATGATTTCTATCATTTCTACTGATTGGGAAAAGGAATGTATACTAGTTTTCACGTCACCTGTTAGATCCTACCTGGGTTGCTTAGATCAGCGGTTTAGAAGGAGATGAGATAAGGATGAACAAGATTTACAGGTTGTTTCAGCAAATAATAAATACTAAACAATTTGATTTTGTTTGGACCTTTTTAAAGCCTCACATGGACAAGCTGTATCACTCATTTATGTGACCTGCTACACTAGATGCATCCTTTTTGATGGTTGTTGGTCGCTACTGATACACACTCCCATTTCAGTCAATGCAACCTGTAGAGGGTTCTAGTTGTTTTTCTACATTTCGACCCACTACTCACACCCGGGAACCCTTGATAAAGTGACTCGTGCTTCTTCCAAGATAAGCTGCTATTGTAGCAGCTGAAAACCTCCAATGGCAGTGTGCTTTGGTAACATGAGAGCAACGCCCACAGTGTAGCAACACTGTGAGAAGAGGGTTAATAAAACTTGAATAAGACTAGTCTCTCTCTCTCTCGCTCTCTCTCTCACACACACACACACACACACACACACACACACACACACACACACACACACACACACACACACACACACACACACACACACACACACACACACACACACACACACACACACACACACACACACACACACACACACACACACACACACACACACACACACACACACAGTGAAATGTCAGCGTCTCTACCGATGAGGGCTAATGAGTCGGAAGCACACACTCATCGTGTAATCTCGGCGTATTGACGCTTTGGGCGCGCCCCACCACTGAGCCACAATGGGAGCTGATTGGCTTGGAGACTTCACGGGAATCAATTATGCTGCATGCTGATATGGCTGTGGATGTCTCACCACAGGAGAATACCAAGACTTCCCTCTGTGACATATCTAATGCATATGTAGGGATGGAATCAATCTGAATCATGTATGCCATTTCTCATGTCAATCCACAGTTGAGAAATCATTTCCAGACTTTTTGCCGGTAGGAGGAGCATTTCCTTATCATTGTAATGTCTAAATCTGTTTTAAACTGGAGGGTCTGTTTGGTATTTGGCCTTTATTTTTCCTGAGTATATTGTCTGTGATTGAGCCATACAGAACCATTGCCACACCAGCAGCATGCAGTCATAATGCTAATTGCTGGCTAAAAGCCAATCCCTTTCTCCTTCCACCACCAGACAGAGAGATTTGAGTTCAGTAGTTTTGACTCGTAGCACGTTTGACACTACCTGGCAATATCATTACCTGTGGGTATGAGAATTTGTTTCAGAACTCGAAACACAAAGCCTGCAGATATAAAAGTGCGTCTTTAACCCGCGGAAAGTGCCTGAGGTCATTATTGTCTGAATTAAATCGGGAATATTTTTAGATTTTGATATCTCGTCAGATATAAGGGGGCCCCACTTATTTATTTGTCTGGCCTACGAGGGAACAAACAGTGTTTAAGATTCATTGCCAACTGTCATGTTCTCCGGTCTCTTCCTTCGTCCCCATTTGAAAGGGAAGCCTGAGGGGTTCCTTAACAACAAAAGCCCCATTAGTAAACTGCCTTAATTACACACACTCGCTCCGTCTCTGTCAGTGAGCACGGTTACATGCACACAATAATATGATTATTGTGGATAGTCAGATTAATATAATAGTTTGATTAAAACGTTTACATGCTTTGCAAGAAGAACGATTTCCCTAATAATCCTGTTTACATGGACACATCTGAAATCAGGCTACTGGTGGGATAAATGCAGAAAATCACCAATCAAAATGAACATTCTACCACAGTGACCATGTTATTTTTGCAAAACCTTTTTGATTCTGAGTTCGAACATATAGAGTTTGTATGTGAAAACAATTTCTAAGATGCATACTTTCAGTTTTTCCAAACTCACTTCATTCGCACATAAGGAGGTTTGCAATTCCAGTGCTGGCACATACACAGATGAAATACCCCTCTGGAACTCCGATTTAGCTGTTTACATGTCCTAAACATATAAAAGATTACTCAGAAAACCAGGTGTTTTTATCGGCTTATGCCTACTTCAAATTTTGACCTTACGCCGATTAAGTTAAGATAAGCAGCGTCTTTACATGAATATTTCCATACTCGGCATATTGCCAAAAATCAGTTTAATATCAAATTATTAGTGTGCATGTAAACATACTCACTGTCTCTCTCTCTATCCCTCTCTCTCTCTCCCTCCTCTCTCTCTCTCTCTCTCACATGCCTCTGCCCTTCCTCTCTGTCTGTTTCTTTGTCTCTCCGTCTCGGTTTCTCTTCTGCATTTCTCTCCTACACCCCCCCCTCTTCTTTTATTCTCTCCCTCCATCTCTCACTCAATCCCTCGGCAAGCGTGAACAGGTGGCCACAGGGACCCCGGTACTTGAAATTGATTCTTTCATGTTGCTGCATTAAATTGAAACCAATCCCCTATGCCTAAACTCACACGTCCCCGCCCCCCCCCCCCGCCATCTACATTTGGAGTATGGCAAAGCGCACAGAGCCCAGAGTGCTGGCAGGGGACGACAGGTGATACCGTACACTGCAACAGAGGGGACATCTTTTAAGGATTTGTATAAATCCGGAACTGTGTCTCCCAGCTAAAACACAAGAGGGCGGTTGGACCAGAACAGGCAAGCACGACAATGAGCTTTGTTTCATGCCATTGTACTCAAATGTACTATAGTCTTGCACTCATCACAATTCTGTCTCCACAGCAGGGGGAAATTGCACAGCCTGACAGTAAATGTATTAATTTCACAATGAGCAAAAAGGACAATCTTTCCGTGGGATTTGATGGCTGCATAGCAGTGTCACGCTAGCCTTTTTGCTGTGTCACCATGGCAATGCAAGCACTGCTGCCCTATCGAGGGAAGCGCAGTGGGGCATCGCTAGCGGCGTAAAGGTCTGAAGTGATTTCTATGTGTTTACGGCATGATTAATAGGCCTCTAAGAGTTTCTCACTCGTTGGTGTAGTCTGGGAAAGAGAGGGCATGAGGACACATTACCCATGAGGCCCTGGGAGAGGGTCCCGTCATTTGAATGTGACATCCAGAAAGGATGTCGTCTCTCTGCACGGCAGCCCAGCTCACAACAACAATAAAGGTGTCCAATAAAATCAGGCCGTGGTCGGTACAGAATCAACGGGTTGTTGACACACTGAGGCGTTCACAACAAATACCAGCCAATGAGAGTCTGGTTTATAGACCCTGGGAAGTCACAAAGGATGACCCTACTGGAATGATTTTAGTGACAGGATACCACTCTGTTCAGGGACTAGTCAGATGTCCCCTTACTTGAGCAAAGACAATGTGGCACAACAATTGGACAAAACCTGGAAGGATGTGTTAGGTAGAACATACAAGTCTCTGTTTTTGGGATCAAAGACGACAGTTGCAATCATTGCCAAAGCAGAGTGTTTGTCTACGTTCTAAATAAAAATCTTATTTGGTCATTGGTTTATGACATACAGTATAGCAGGGCTTGACTTGAGGCAGTGCATTTTATGTTCTGTTTTTAGGCATACTACATGTATTTTTGGTTCTGTTATTTGTTGTAGACCTATACCTACCTATTAAGTGGCAGTTTTGTATCCCTCTTCTTGTTTCTTTCTGTTTCGGTTCTTTCTGTAGTGTAAAGCGCATTAGTTTGCACTCAAAATGTGCTATATAAATACAGATTGATATTATTTTATTCTAAAAAGCTTCCTTGCTCTTGGATTAATTATGATCTTTCTATTTTTACAGGATTACGTTGTTCATGTGGCATACAGTTTTTATGTATTCATCATGATGTGCATTTAATAAAATACAACACATCCACTCCAGAAGGAAATATGAAGACACAGTCAGCTAAGCCCAACCAGTGTGTTTTAAGAGCACAGTAAACAGACTTAGGGCCCACCACCTAGGCAGCTCTCACTCGATGCTGGCTGTGAATACACATCACATGTTTGTTATTCCTTGGCCCACTTCCCTGGCTAATGCAGTTCTGCATTGGTGACTCCACACCCCCCACTCGGGAGAAGGGCTTTCTCCTATCTATGCATTAAGTTGACTGAGAGTGAGATGAGGCGATGGTGATAGTCTGCTCCTCGTGATAACTGCACGCCGCCACATCTGCCTTAATGAAACTCCCCAGATTTCCATCAATCTTTTCCTCTGTTTTCCTCTCTCGCTCTCTCTCCATCTCTCCCTTTCAATCCCCCCCACCTGCTCTCTCATGCTGCCCGCCCCCTTCTCGCTCTCTCACTTTCCCTTCCACCCATCCACGTCCTATTCTCTCTCTTTTCCTTTCTCTCCTCCTCTTTTTCAATCTTCCTTCCTCCCTCCCTCTCTCCCTCCTGGCCTGCCAGTCTTTCTCTTACTGTGCCCTCCGACCCCGACACACTTCCACCGCCCCTCCTCATCCTTCCCTTCCTCTCCCTGGATTCTTAGCATAATATCAGGGCTAATAGCTTATTGTCTGTGTGCTCCAGTGCTGATCAGACCCTTTCCTTTCTCTGGTGAAATAGGGCTCTGTAACCTGAAGCATTCCCCTGCGTGAGGATGCTCGGGGAAAAAAAGGAGTCAGCTTGTGCTGCACAAAATGAAAGGGAGGACTGATTCCCGAAAAGAAAGAAATAAGCTGATTCTTAGGGAAAAGAAAGACAAAAGATGTTCTGCATGACAGGGGGAGAGAGAGAGGGAGATCAGAGGTCCAGCATTAATTTATGATGAACTTACAGAAGGTTTCCATGGTAAAGCTGTTCTTGTACATTTTTTGCCTGTAATCACTGACTAGCCTATATTCATCCTAACTATCTCAAAATGTATTACAACAAATCATAGGCGGAATTGACACAATATTCAGAACAGGTTGAGTATTATTTTTAGGGTTGGGGCACCCTGGAGGTTCGGAGGGCCCCCTGATAGCATAAGAACACGTCAGAAGCAAAGGCAAAATGTGTAGAATTGCAGGAAATTCGCATTAATGGTCAAGTTTGGCTACGAAAAACGGTCCAACTCCTCCTCTTTCTCAATTTTCAAACGGAAATGGGGTGTGCCTTTGGTGATTCATCGATGTGTCATTCTGGTCATCTGCACCTCAACCGGCATAGCTACTGTATTTCATTAGCTAAGCTAGCCACTTTAGCTAGCCAGTAACTCCTCCAGTATTTGTTGATGTGACGTAGTTAGTTGGTTAGCTAAGCTAGCCACTTTAGCTAGCCACTAACTCCTCCAGTATGTGTTAATGTGATTTAGCTAGTTCATTAGCTAAGCTAGCCACTTTAGCAAGCCAGTAACTCATTCAGTATGTGTTGGTGTGACGTAGCTAGTTCATTAGCTAAGCTAGCCACTTTAGCTAGCCAGTAACTCCTCCAGTATTTGTTGATGTGAAGTAGCTAGTTTGTTAGCTAAGCTAGCCACTTTAGCTAGCCAGTAACTCCTCCAGTATGTGTTGATGTGAAGTAGCTAGTTTGTTAGCTAAGCTAGCCACTTTAGCAAGCTCACAACTCCGCCAGTATGTGTTGATGTCATTTCACAGGATATGTTTTTGGATGAAAGCTGTGGAGATCGGTAAGAAAGTCAAATATATTATTAATCAATTTGTGATTTTGTTGTTATGCATTAAATGACCTGGTATGATGGTGCTGATGATGGTAAAATTGTTACAAGCCGTTATTTTAGCATTTTTTTGCCAAGAGTCGACCTTTAATGTAACTGTCCAGTGCTTGCTGATTTCTATGAAATATGAACTATAATTACTTACACTATGAGTGAAATAGTTTTCCTTCCAAATATTTTTTATGAAGTATTTTAAAAAGCTGATTTTCATCAGAATTGTCACGCTGGTATGAATGACTTGGGAGACAGATGCAGGAATGCGTCATTTTTTATTTTATTATACCCCACATTACGGCGTGCCGTGTAAGGGCACTGGGACGAAGACCAAACAAACAAGTAACAAAAACACAGGGTAGAAACCCAAAACAAATGAGCGAGGTGTACCTCGAATAAATACACACACGCACAATGATTAACGCACGGGACGAGACCCGTAATCATGTCAGCAATCCACAAGGGCACGAAAGCCCAAAACACACAGCACAGGTACTCACACGTACCAACGGACATTGTAACAATAATGGACAGCACCATGGTGAACAAAGGGCACATTTATACAAATACAATCAGTGGGAATAGGGGACAGGTGTGCGTAATGAAAGTTCCGGAGGGATCCGTGACAAGAATGGTGTGGGCATATACCGGTCATAAAAAATGTATGCTTTTTCTCCAATTTATGATTTGGCCACAAATAAAAGAATGAGTCCAAATCAAATCAAATCCAATTTTATTTTATTGGTCCTATACACATACTTACAGATGTTATGACTGATGCAGCGAAATGCTTATGTTCCTAGCTCCAACAGTGCAGTAATACCTAACAATACAAAACAATACACACAAATCCCCAAAATAAAAATAAAGGAATAAAGAAATTGACCCGGATACTGCCGGAACAAGATCCGGCACCTCTCATTTTCGACTGTTTAGTTCCAAATGCCATTTGCCAGGATCCGGTACCTCTCATGACATGAAAAAGGATTTCCAATGTTTGCAATGTAACAATTGTAATGAAAGCAGTCAGAGTTAATTATAGTTGCACCCTCTGTAATTCTCCTGCCCCCTAAGAAACATCATATGACACCGTGCCTGATATTCTAATAATTGATTAGTGTTGAACCGGCCAGGGTATATGGTTTGCGCAACATTGTAGCTTATATAAACCAACCTGTGGCCGTTGCTGTGGTGAGAGAGAGAAGTGTGGCTGTATCTCTCTCAGAACTAGAATGAGATTCACTTTCTATGATCTCTCTCCCTCTCTCTGCTCTGATAGACATGAGCCTGCAACTCTCATCTCTCCAGTGTTGCACTTCATAATTTATTTCCTTATAGAATCATAGTTGCGCGGAGGAGAATGGAGGTGCTGCAGCACACCTTATGAATTGAAATACATTTGCCAAAGCTATAGAATTACTGCTGTCTGTTCAGAAATACATTGAATAATTGAGAATACTACACCAGGAGTAGGACTATAATTTAGCCAAAGAGGATCAAAAGCTTTAAAAAAATACAAAATATGTTATCAACTACCAAATATGGCTATTGAGCAGAGAACATTATTTGTTTTCTATTGTGTTATTGACTGTACGTTTGTTTATTCCATGTGTAACTCTGTGTTGTTGTTTGTGTCGCACTGCCTTGCTTTATCTTGGCCAGGTCGCAGTTGTAAATGAGAACTTGTTCTCAACTGGCCTACCTGGTTAAATAAAGGTGAAATAAAACATTTATAAAAAACATTGTTTTAGAAAGTAAAACATGAGAGAGAGAGCACCGGCCATCGCCAGTGAGTGAGCTGCACATCATTGGATGAGTCAGGGAAACTGGAAAGGTTTTTTAAGGCTATAATTTCCACTTTATATTGTACAATATGTGTGTCTCCACACACCTAGGCCTGGGCTTTTGATGGATTCAAGACAAGGTCATTTTTATTGAGCTCAGATTCTCTGTTTGTCAGTGTCAAAGTAGCCTGTATTTCGATCATTTGTGAGGTATTAAAATAGATTCTGCTAAAGTCTTCTGCTAAACCCCCCTCTCGGCTCAATGTTCCTCCCAACTTACAAATTAAGCACTGGGCAAGAGAAAATAGTTCCTTTGAATGGGCTATGGTAGTAGGTGCCAGGCACACGTTTGAATGTGGCAAGAACTGTAACGATGCTGGGTTTTTCACGCTCAACGTTTCTCGTGTGTATCAAGAATGATCAACCACCCAAAGGACAGCCAGCCAACTTGACACAACATGGGCCAGCATCCCAGTGGAAAGCTTTCGACAACTTGTAGAGTCCATACCCTGACAAATTGAGGCAGTTCTACGGGCAAAAGAGGGTGCAACTAATTATTAGGGAGGTGTTCCTAGTGGTTTGTACACTCAGTGTAAATGTGTATGGAGGCATTATGGACAGTATATGAATAAAAAAGGTGTGTACAGCAGTAGTTATATTGGATGATATATTGTAGTTATATTGGATGAGACTCAACTGGTTATTTTCATATATTTCATTTTTTTGAGGGTAGATCAGCTTTAATATTGCAAATAGATTGTAGCTTCCATCAATGTATCTGTCTGCATAATTGCCACTCCCCCATATATATTTTTGTAAATATATACTTAATGTATGTATATACTGTACATGCATACCAACATAAACTCAGCAAAAAAATAAACGTCCCTTTTTTTAGGACCCTGTCTTTAAATGTTTTTTTGTAAAAATCCAAATAACTAACCAGATCTTCATTGTAAAGGGTTTAAACACTTTCCCATGCTGGTTCAATGAACCATTAGCAATTAATGAACATGCACCTGTGGAACGGTCATTAAGACACTAACAGCTTACAGACGGTAGGCAGTTCAGGTCAGTTATGAAAACTTAGGACACTAAAGAGGCCTTTCTACTGACTCTGGAAAAAAAACAAAAGAAAGATGCCCAGGGTCCCTGCTCATCTGCGTGAAAGTGCCTTTGAAATGCTGCAAGGAGGCATGAGGACTGCAGATGTGGCCAGGGCAATAAATTGCAGTGTCCGTACTAAGAGACACCTAAGACAGTGCTACAGGGAGACACGACGGACAGCTGATCGTCCTCGCAGTGACAGACCACGTGTAACAACACCTGCACAGGATTGGTACATTCGAACATCACACCTGCGGGACAGGTACAGGATGGCAACAACAACTGCCCGAGTTACACCAGGAACGCACAATCCATCCATCAGTGCTCAGACTGTCCGCAATAGGCTGAGAGAGGCTGGACTGAGGGCTTGTAGGCCTGTTGTAAGGTAGGTCCTCACCAGACATCACCGGCAACAACGTCGCCTATGGGCACAAACCCACCGTCGCTGGATCAGACAGGACTGGCAAAAAATGCAATTCACTGATGAGTCACGGTATTGTCTCACCAGGGGTGAAGGTTGGATTCGCTTTTATCGTCGAAGGAATGAGCGTTACACCGAGGCCTGTACTCTGGAGTGGGATCGATTTGGAGGTGGAGGGTCCGTCATGGTCTGGGGCGGTGTGTCACAGCATCATCGGACTGAGCTTGTTGTCATCACAGGCAATCTCAATGCTGTGCGTTACAGGGAAGACATCCTCCTACCTCATGTGGTACCCTTCCTGCAGGCTCATCCTGACATGACCCTCCAGCATGACAATACCACCAGCCATACTGCTCGTTCTGAGCGTGATTTCCTGCAAGACAGGAATGTCAGTGTTCTGCCATGGCCAGCAAAGAGCCCGGATCTCAATCCCATTGAGCACGTCTGGGACCTGTTGGATCGGAGGGTGAGGGGTAAGGCCATTCCCCCCAGAAATGTCCGGGAACTTGCAGGTGCCTTGATGGAAGAGTGGGGTAACATCTCACAGCAAGAACTGGCAAATCTGGTGCAGTCCATGAGGAGGAGATACACTGCAGTACTTAATACAGCTGGTGGCCACACCAGATACTGACTTACTTTTGATTTTGACCCCCCCTTTGTTCAGGGACACATTATTCAATTTCTGTTAGTCACATTTCTGTGGAACCTGTTCAGTTCATGTCTCAGTTGTTGAATCTTGTTATGTTCATACAAATATTTACACATGTTAACTTTGCTAAAAGTAAATGCAGTTGAGAGGACGTTTCTTTTTTTGCAGTTTATATTCAAAAACTGTACCAGTCAAATGTTTGGCCAAATCTACTCATTCAAGGGTTTTTCTTTTTTTTCTACATTGTAGAATAATATTGAAGACATCAAAACTATGAAATAACACATATGGAATCATGTAGTAACCAAAAAAGTGTTAAACAAATAAAAGGATCTTCAAAGTAGCCACCCTTTGCCTTGATGACAGCTTTGCATACTCTTGGCATTCTCTCAACCAGCTTCACAAGGTAGTCACCTTGAATGCATTTCAATTAACAAGTGTGCCTTGTTAAAAGTTAATTTGTGGAATTTTCTTCCTACCTAACGCATTTGAGCCAGTTGTGTTTTGACAAGGTAGGGGTGGTATACAGAAGATGGCCCAATTTGGTAAAATACCAAGTCCTTAAGACAAGGACAGCTCAAATAAGCAAAGAGAAATGACAGTCCATCATTACTTTAATCTTAAGGATCCACCCTTTTTTTTTTTATTCCGCCTAAAATGTCACACCCAAATCTAACTTCCTGATGCTCAGGACCTGAAGCAAGGATATGCATATTCTTGATACCATTTGAAAGGAAACACTTTTGAAGTTTGTGGAAATGTGAAATTAATGTCAGTGAATATAACACATTAGAACTGGTAAAAGATAATACAAAGAAAAAAACATGCGTTTTTTTGTATTTTTTTGTAAGAGAAAGGCCATCATGTATTATTTCATTCTAGGCGCAATTTAGATTTTGGCCACTAGATGGCAGCAGCGTATGTGCAAAGTGTTAGACTGATCCAATGAACCATTGTATGTCTGTTCAAAATGTTGTATCAAGACTGCCCAAATGTGCCTAATTTGTTTATTAATACATTTTCAAGTTCATAACTGTGCATTCTCCTCAATCAATAGCATGGTATTATTTCACTGTAATTGCTACTGTAAATTAGACAGTGCAGTTAGACTAACACCGATCCATCGATCCTGTAGAGGTTTAAGATATGAAGTTCTGTCGATCCCTAAAATTTCAAGAACTTTGAAAGTTTCTTCAAGTGCAGTCGCAAAAACCATCAATCGCTTTGATGAAACTGGCTCTCATGAGGACTGCCACAGGAAAGGAAGACCCAGAGTTACCTCTGCTGCAGAGGATATGTTCATTAGAGTTATCTGCACCTCAGATTGCAGCCCAATAAATGCTTCACAAAGTTCAAGTAACAGACACATCTCAATATCAACTGTTCAGAGGAAACTGCGTGAATTAGGCCTTCATGGTCAAATTGCTGCAAAGAAACCACTACTAAAGGACACCAATAAGAAGAAGAGACGTGCTTTGACCAAGAAACATGAGTAATGGATATTAGACTGGTGGAAATCTGTGACAATCTGTGACAATGTCCAAATGTGACATTTTTGGTTCCAACCGCTGTGTCTTTGTGAGATGCAGAGAAGGGGAATGGAAGATTTCGTATGTGTGGTTCCCATTGTGAAGCATGGAGTCGGAGGTGTGATGGTGTGGGGGTGCTTTGCTGGTGACACTGTCGATGATGCCCTCAATCCCCTGAAACTTATCCAGAACGCTGCAGCCTGCTTGGTTTTCAACTTTCCAAAGTTCACCCATTTCACCAAGCTCCTCCGCACACTCCACTGGTTTCAAGTCGAAGCTCTCATCCATTATAAGACCATGGTGCCCCTCCCTACATTCAGGCTATGCAGGCAAACCCTACACCCCAAACCGAGGATTCCGTTCTGCCACCTCTGGTTTCTTATCCCTCCCACCCCTAAAGGAGGCCAGTTTCCGCTTAGCTCAGGCCAAGCTTTTCTCTGATTTGGCACCCCAATGGTGGAACCAGCTTCCCCCTGAAGCTAGGAAAGCATAGTCCCTGCCCATCTTCCGAAAGCACCTGAAACCTTACCACTGCAAAGAGTATCTAAAATACCCCCAAATAAAAAACAAACCTGAACCAACACATGCACTTGACTCTCCTGTCAGCTCTAACTTTGCTGGCAGCTACTTTGATGAAAAGTGTACAGACTATGCCTGTAATATGTGGTTGTCCAACCTGGCTATTTTAAGATGAATACACTAACTATAAGTCACTCTGGATGAGAGCGTCTGCTATATTACTAAACTGTAAATGTACATTCTCTTGAAGAATGGAAACAAATTCTGATTTGATACCACAAAATCAACCAAAATAGTGCTGAAAATATCTCTATATTGAAAATACTGTGAAAAAGTTTTTCAGAGATTAGATTATTTAAAAATGTAAAAATGTAATGTAAAATATCACTCCAGATACCCCTCCGCTTAGCCTTCCATATAGCCCACCAGATATCCCTCATATACCCCTCCAAATACAACTCAAATACCCCTCCATATAACCCTTCACATAGCACTCCAGATACCCCTCCATATAGCCCTCATTATACCCCTCCATATACCCCATCGTATACCCCTCCGTATAGCTCTCTGTATACCCCTCCGTATACCCCTCTTTATAGCCCTCCGTACACTCCTCCATATAGACCCTCCATGTACCCCTTCAGATACACCTCCAGATACCCCTTCAGATACCCCTCCAGATACCCCTCCATATAGCCCTCCAGATACCCCTCTGTATAGCCCTCCATATACTGCTCCATATACCCCTCATTATACCCCTCCATGTACCCTTCCAAATGCCCCTCCAGATACCCCTCTATATAGCCCTCCAGATACCCCTCTATATAGCCCTCCAGATACCCCTCTATATAGCCCTCCAGATACTCCTCATATACACCTCCATACATCCCTCGGCATACCTCTCGGTTTTCCCCTCTGTATACCCCTCCATATAGCCAAACCTATACCCCTCCGTATACCCCTCCGTATACCCCTCCATATACTCCTCCATATACCCCTCCATATACCCCTCTATATAGCCCTCCAGATACCCCTCTATATAGCCCTCCAGATACTCCTCATATACACCTCCATACATCCCTCGGCATACCTCTCGGTTTTCCCCTCTGTATACCCCTCCATATAGCCAAACCTATACCCCTCCGTATACCCCTCCGTATACCCCTCCATATACCCCTCCATATACCCCTCCATATACCCCTCCATAGAGCCCTCCAGATACCCTTCTATATAGCCCTCCATGTACCCCTCCATATACCCCTCCATGTACCCCTCCATATACCCCTCCATGTACCCCTCCATGTACCCCTCCATATACCCCTCCATGTACCCCTCCATAGAGCCCTCCATGCACCCCTCCATGTACCCCTCCATATACCCCTCCATGTACCCCTCCATGTACCCCTCCATATAGCCCTCCATATACCCCTCCATGTATCCTTCCATATACCCCTCCATGTACCCCTCCATGTACCCCTCCATATACCCCTCCATGTACCCCTCCATATACCTCTCCATATACCCCTCCATGTACCCCTCCATATACCCCTCCATGTACCCCTCCATATACCCCTCCATGTACCCCTCCATATACCCCTCCATGTACCCCTCCATATACCCCTCCATGTACCCCTCCATATAGCCCTCCATGTACCCCTCCAGATACCCTTCTATATAGCCCTCCATGTACCCCTCCATATACCCCTCCATGTACCCCTCCATATACCCCTCCATGTACCCCTCCAGATACCCATCCAAGTACCCCTCCAAGTACCCCTCCATATACCCCTCCAGATAACCATCCTGGTACCCCTCCATGTACCCCTCCAGATACCCTTTTAGATAGCCCTCCATGTACCTGTCCAGGAACCCCTCCATGTACCCCTCCATATAGCCCTCCATGTACCCCTCCATATACCTCTGCATGTAGCCCTCCATATACCCCTCCAGATACCCCTCTGTATAGCCCTCTGTATAGCCCTCCGTATAGCCCTCCGTGTACCCCTCCATATAGCCTTCCAGATAGCCTTCCAGATAGCCTTCCAGATAGCCCTCCAGATAGCCTTCCAGATAGCCTTCCAGATAGCCTTCCAGATAGCCCTCCAGATAGCCTTCCAGATAGCCTTCCAGATAGCCTTCCAGATAGCCCTCCAGATAGCCCTCCAGATAGCCTTCCAGATAGCCTTCCAGATAGCCTTCCAGATAGCCTTCCATATAGCCCTCCAGATAGCCTTCCAGATAGCCTTCCAGATAGCCCTCCAGATAGCCTTCCAGATAGCCTTCCAGATAGCCTTCCAGATAGCCCTCCAGATAGCCTTCCAGATAGCCTTCCAGATAGCCCTCCAGATAGCCTTCCAGATAGCCTTCCAGATAGCCTTCCAGATAGCCTTCCATATAGCCCTCCAGATAGCCTTCCATATAGCCCTCCAGATAGCCTTCCAGATAGCCTTCCAGATAGCCCTCCAGATAGCCTTCCAGATAGCCCTCCATATAGCCCTCCAGATAGCCCTCCAGATAGCCTTCCATTTAGCCTTCCAGATAGCCCTCCCTTCTACACCTGCATTGCTTGCTGTTTGGGGTTTTAGGCTGGGTTTCTGTACAGCACTTTGAGATATCAGCTGAGGTAAGAAGGGCTATATAAATACATTTGATTTGATTTGAGATAGCCCTCCAGATAGCTCTTCAGATAACCTTCATATACCCCTCCATATAGCCCTCCATATACCCCTTCATATACCCCTCCATATACCCCTCCATATAGCCCTCCATATACCCCTCCATATACCCCTTCATATACCCCTCCATATAGCCCTCCATATACCCCTCCATATACCCCTTCATATACCCCTCCATATACCCCTTCATATACCCCTCCATATACCCCTTCACATACCCCTCCATATACCCCTTCATATACCCCTCCATATACCCCTCAATATACCCCTCCATATAGCCCTCCATATACCCCTTCATATACCCCTCCATATACCCCTCCATATACCTCTCCAAAAAACCCTCCATATACCCCTTCACATACCCCTCCATACAGCCCTCCATATACCCCTCCATATACCCCTCCATATACCCATCCATATAGCCCTCCATATACCCCTTCATATACCCCTCCATATAGCCCTCCATATAGCCCTCCATATACCTCTCCAAAAAACCCTTCATATACCCCTCCATATACCCCTCCATATACCCCTCCATATAGCCCTCCAGATAGCTTTACAGATAGCTCTACAGATAACCTTCATATACCCCTCCATATACCCCTCCAGATACTACTCCATATACCCCTCCATATACCCCTCCATATACCCCTCCAGATACTACTCCATATACCCCTCCATATACCCCTCCAGATACTACTCCATATACCCCTCCATATACCCCTCCATATACCCATCCATATACTACTCCATATACCCTCAAAAGAGGCATAATAAGTCAAACTCTGTAGAATTGCAAAAAAAATTGCTTTGAAAGCTCCCCCCATACACTGATTGTCCCCCCCAATATCTTCACCACAACTTCTCCCTTGCAACAAATACAGTCCACACTGTGCTTATCTGTGCAGAATTAGTAGGATACATTGTAATTGATAATCCATGGATTATTTTTGGTCTGTCTGGGCCACCGTCTTCTCAGAAGACCTGACATGATTGTTCTTTGGTCCTCGGGTGGGTGAGGCGAGTGGAGAGAATGGTCCTTTGTGGCTCAGTTGGTAGGGTGTTGTGCTTAAAATGCCAGAGTTGTGGGTTCAATAGCCATGTTAATTTTACTCCTTATTGTTATTCACTATGTATTTATTCCTCGTGTCACTAATTACATTTTTTAAATAAATGTTTTATCTTCATCTTTAACTCTGCATTGTTGGAAAAGGACCCGTAAATAAGTATATTACTTAGTCTATACCTATTGTTTACGTAGCGTGACAAATACAATTTTATTTTATTTGAAAAAGTTTGAAAATGTTTGCTCTGGATAAGAATGTCTGCTAAATGACCAACATTTAAAATGTAGAGACCGGGTCTTAGGGAACCGAACATCTCCATTCCACTGAGGTATTCTGGGAAATCAGAAAAGGACCATGTGACATTACCTCAAATAATATCCTGCTCATCACGCTTTAATAGGGACTGCATTTTGCTAAACCAATACCCATGATAGTCCATTGAAGCTTCTCTGTACTCCAGACGACTGTCTCTCAGCTTGAGCAATCGGTGTCACTGCTTCTCTTCCTGACTTTGAGCTGCACTTGCTTGCATACTGTGAGGTATTTCTAGGTAAGTCGGCGAGTCGCCTATCTTTAGGCTCATACTGTATATCATCCAGAGCCTCTCTCTAAGCCCCCTGGGAATTGCTGAGGACATCAGTCACAAGGAAAGAGGGACGTGGTACAGATTATGAAGTCACCACGACTCCCTTTGACTCCCACGTTCCAGCTGATGTAATACTCATCCACCAATCATTTACAGCACTTAGGGGCCGATACTGGAAAATGCCAACAAGAGCGAGGAATTGGGGTATACATTCTGACGACAGTTTTACAGCAGCTAAATTCACTTAGCGTTAAATTCCCCTCTCGTAGACAACATGTAGCTGACTGAAAACTTCTCTTCTGCTCTGAGTTGAGTGGGAAAAAAAGGGAAGTTAAATTTAGGGTTTAATTTCCTTAACATCATTGCTTTGCTCAGTAAATTTACTACGTTTCTCAATTTGAATTAGTCCAGGGAGAACTGCTTGGAGAGAGAGAGAGAGACAGAGAGAGAGAGAGAGAGAGAGAGAGAGAGAGAGAGAGAGAGAGAGAGAGAGAGAGAGAGAGAGAGAGAGAGAGAGAGAGAGAGAGAGAGAGAGAGAGAGAGAGAGAGAGAGAGAGAGAGAGAGAGAGAGAGAGAGAGAGAGAGAGAGAGAGAGAGAGAGAGAGAGAGCGTAGTCTGGAGGTAGAAGCGAATGCAGCAGTTGATATATATATATCAATGCGGTGTGGACACTAATGCAAATGCACAAATGCGATCGATATTGCTGTGCTTGCTTTTCTTGACAAGTCCCAATTTACCCACTGCATGCTAAGAGTCTGTGTCAAGATTTGAATAACAAACCCAAGCAAATTTGTATTTTCTCAAAAAAAACTCATGAATACATTATAATTTCATTGCTGAGACAATTCATTTGAACATCACTGTGTACCCCTTTTCCAATTTACAGTTACGTAAGCACAGTAACACAGCAATACCCAATAAACAATATACTGTGCATTGAATTAAGTTATATATAGGTCTTATCCAGGCAAACACAACAATAAGAACTCTATCCATGTTCACTGAATTATTTCCCAGAGGAGACCGAGAAAGCCAATTCATCCATCGAAACTGACCTCCTACATCCAGCACAGCAGAATGTCATCACCACTCCGTCTCACAAATCAACCCCCAAAGCCTCATAACCCATTAGGAAGTTCATCCTGCTGATCATATATTACCATGATTACATCCACAAGAGATATGAATCATACCCCACCCAGGGCAAAAGTCATGTGGGATGTCACTGGAGCTAATGTCTCCTATATTTTCCATCAAAGTCCGGCTAATCAAAGCAAACAGTGACCCTTGGCCCGTGGGTGGCCTCTGAGAAACAGAGTTTGAGGGGCCTCCTACTGTAAGACTGGTAATTAGTGCTGCGAGCAAAGGGAAACTTCCAGTCTTGATCCCCCAGAGTGAGAGAGGGACTGACGGCAGACCCTAAGACTCGGTGGCTGCATGAGCGTGTGGTTGGATAAGCCCTGGAGGATCATGTTAGCCAAAGAGAGAGAGAGAGATACATAGATAAAGAGAGAGTGATACAGAGAGAGAGAGAGAGAGAGAGAGAGAGAGAGAGAGAGAGAGAGAGAGAGATAAATTGTATTGGTCGCATACACATATTTTGCAGATGTTATCACAGGTGCAGAGAAATGCTTATGTTTCTAGCTCCAACAGTACAGTTATACCTAACAATACAAAATAATCCATGCAAATCTCCAAAATAAAAATGCTTCACCAAAAATATGTGTACACCTGCTCGTCTAACCTTTCATTCTATAATCATGGGCATTAATAAGGAGTTGGTCCCCCCTTTGCTGCTATAACAGCCTCCACTCTTCTGGGAAGGCTTTCCACTAGATGTTGGAACATTGCTGCGGGGACTTGCTTCCATTCAGGCACAAGAGCATTAGTGAGGTCGGGTACTGATGTTTGGTAATTAGGCCTGGCTCGCAGTCGGCGTTCCAATTCAACCCAAAGGTGTTCAATGGGGTTGAGATCAGGGCTCTGTGCAGGCCAGTCAAGTTCTTCCACACCAATCTCGACAAACCATTTCTGGATGGACCTCACTTTGTGCACAGGGGCTTCGTCATGCTGAAAAAGGAAAGGGCCTTCCCCAAACTGTTGCCACAGATGTGGAAGCACAGAATTGTCAAAAATGTAATTTTATACTGTAGCGTTAAGATTTCCCTTCACTGTAGCTAAGGGGCCTAGCCCGAACCATGAAAAACAGCCCCAGACCATTATTCCTCCTCCTCCAAACATTACAGTTGGCACTATGCATTCGGGCATGTAGCGATCTCCTGGCATCCGCCAAACCCAGATTTGTCACGCCCTGATCTGTTTCACCTGTCCTTGTGCTTGTCTCCACCCCCCTCCAGGTGTCGCCCATCTTCCCCATTATCCCCTGGGTACTTAAACCTATGTTCTCTGTTTGTCTGTTGCCAGTTCGCCTTGTTTGTCAAGTCTACCTGCGTTCCCGGGTCAATCTATTTCTCGCCCTCCTGGTATTGACCCTTGCCTGTCCTGACTCTGAGCCCGCCTGCCTGACAGCTCTGCCTGCCCCTGAGCCTGCCTGCCGTCCTGTACCTTGCCCCTCTACTCTGGATTATCGAGCCCTGCTTGCCTTGACCTGTCGTTTGCTTGCCCCTGTTGCTGTAATAAACATCGTTACTTCAACACAGTCTGCATTTGGGTCTTACCTGAAACGTGATAAGATTAGTCCGTTGGACTGCCAGATGGTGAAGCGTGATTCATCATTCCAGAGAACGCATTTCCACTGTCCAATGGCGGTGAGCTTTACACCACTTTACAGCTGCTCGGGCTTTTGAAAACCAATTCATGAAGCTATCGACAAACTGTTCTAGTGCTGACGTTGCTTCCAGAGGCAGTTTGGAACTTGGTAGTGAGTGTTGCAACCGAGGACAGACTATTTTTAAGCGTTACGCGCTTCAGCACTTGGCGGTCCCGTTCTGAGAGCTTGTGTGGCCTACCACTTCACAATTGAGCCATTGTTGCTCCTAGACATTTCCACTTCACAATAATCTAGTAGGGCAGACATTTGACGAACTGACTTGTTGGAAAGGTGGCATCCAATGACGGTGCCACATTGAAAGTCACTAAGCTCTTCGGTAAGGCCATTCTACTGCCAATGTTTTTCTATGGAGATTGCATAGCTGTGTGCTTGATTTCATACACCTGTCAACAACGGGGTGTGGCTGAAATAGCCGAATCCACTAATTTCAAGGGGTGTCCACATACTTTGCAAAGATAGTGTATATGATGTTGTGTATAGACATTATGTACATTATATGAAGAGAAAAAGTGTGTACAGCAGCAGTGATATAGGATGAGCCTTGACTAGAATACATTATATACTGTACATATGAAGTGGGTGAAACAGTATGTAAACCTTATTAAAGTGACCAGTGTTCAATAACTATGTTCATAGTGCAGCAGTCTCTAAAGTGCAGGGTAGAGTCCTGGGTGATAGCCGGCTAGTAACAGTGCATGGCAGGTTATTGGGTTGAGGCCAGCTAGTGGTGACTGTTGAACAGTCTGATGGCCTGGAGATAAAAGCTGCTTTTCAGTCTCTCGGTCTTAGCTTTGATGCACCTGTACTGTCTCTGCCTTCTAGATTGTAGAAGGGTGAACAGGCCGTGACTCGGGTGGCTGAGGTCCTTCAGGATCTACTTGGCCTTCCTGTGACACCGGGTGCTGTAGATGTCCTGGAGGGCAGGCCATGTGTCCCCAGTGATGCGTTGGGCTGACCCTACCACACTCTGGAGAGCCCTGAGGTTGCAGACGGTGAAATTGCTGTACCAGCCGGTGATACAGCACGCAGGATGCTCTTAATGGTTGATTTGTAGAAGTTTGTGAGGGTCTTAGGGGCCAAGCAAAATTTCTTCAGCCTCCTGAGGTTGAAGAGGCGCTGTTGCGCCTTCTTCACCACACTGTCTGTGTGGATGGAGCATTTCAACTGCGGCCCCATTGATGTGGATGGGGACATGCTCTCTCTGCTGTCTCCTGAAGTCCATGATCAGCTCCTTAATCTTTGGGACGATAAGGGAGAAGGTTTTTTTCCTGACATCCCTCCCCAGAGAGATACAGAGAGAAAGATATATATACACTGCTCAAAAAAATAAAGGGAACACTTAAACAGCACAATGTAACTCCAAGTCAATCACACTTCTGTGAAATCAAACTGTCCACTTAGGAAGCAACACTGATTGACAATAAATTTCACATACTGTTGTGCAAATGGAATAGACAAAAGGTGAAAATTATAGGCAATTAGCAAGACACCCCCAATAAAGGAGTGATTCTGCAGGTGGTGACCACAGACCACTTCTCAGTTCCTATGCTTCCTGGCTGATGTTTTGGTCACTTTTGAATGCTGGCGGTGCTTTCACTCTAGTGGTAGCATGAGACGGAGTCTACAACCCACACAAGTGCCTCAGGTAGTGCAGCTCATCCAGGATGGCACATCAATGCGAGCTGTGGCAAGAAGGTTTGCTGTGTCTGTCAGCGTAGTGTCCAGAGCATGGAGGCGCTACCAGGAGACAGGCCAGTACATCAGGAGACGTGGAGGAGGCCGTAGGAGGGCAACAACCCAGCAGCAGGACCGCTACCTCCGCCTTTGAGCAGGAGGAGCACTGCCAGAGCCCTGCAAAATGACCTCCAGCAGGCCACAAATGTGCATTTGTCAGCATATGGTCTCACAAGGGCTCTGAGGATCTCATCTCGGTACCTAATGGCAGTCAGGCTACCTCTGGCGAGCACATGGAGGGCTGTGCGGCCCCACAAAGAAATGCCACCCCACACCATGACTGACCCACCGCCAAACCGGTCATGCTGGAGGATGTTGCAGGCAGCAGAACGTTCTCCACGGCGTCTCCAGACTCTGTCACGTCTGTCACATGTGCTCATGTGCTCAGTGTGAACCTGCTTTCATCTGTGAAGAGCACAGGGCGCCAGTGGCGAATTTGCCAATCTTGGTGTTCTCTGGCAAATGCCAAACGTCCTGCACGGTGTTGGGCTGTAAGCACAACCCCCACCTGTGGACGTCGGGCCCTCATACCACCCTCATGGAGTCTGTTTCTGACCGTTTGAGCAGACACATGCACATTTGTGGCCTGCTGGAGGTCATTTTGCAGGGCTCTGGCAGTGCTCCTCCTGCTCAAAGGCGGAGGTAGCGGTCCTGCTGCCCTCCTACGGCCTCCTCCACGTTTTCTGATGTACTGGCCTGTCTCCTGGTAGCGGCTCCATGCTCTGGACACTACGCTGACAGACACAGCAAACCTTCTTGCCACAGCTCGCATTGATGTGCCATCCTGGATGAGCTGCACTACCTGAGCCACTTGTGTGGGTTGTAGACTCCGTCTCATGCTACCACTAGAGTGAGAGCACCGCCAGCATTCAAAAGTGACCAAAACATCAGCCAGGAAGCATAGGAACTGAGAAGTGGTCTGTGGTCACCACCTGCAGAATCACTCCTTTATTGGGGGTGTCTTGCTAATTGCCTATAATTTCCACCTTTTGTCTATTCCATTTGCACAACAGCATGTGAAATTTGTTGTCAATCAGTGTTGCTTCCTAAGTGGACAGTTTGATTTCACAGAAGTGTGATTGACTTGGAGTTACATTGTGTTGTTTAAGTGTTCCCTTTATTTTTTTGAGCAGTGTATATAGAGAGAGAGACAGAGAGCAAGAGAGAGAGGGGCAGAGAGATATAGAGAGAAAAAGAGAGAGACCAATACAGAGACATGCAGAGATAAAGACAGAGATCCAGATTCAGAGAGAAAGAGAGAGAACAGAGTGGCAGAATACCTGACCACTGTGACTGACCCCAAATTAAGAAAATCTTTGACTATGTACACACTCAGTGAGCATAGCCTGGCTATTGAGAGAGGCGTTAAAAAATAAAGGAGAGCCACACACTCTAGAAGCTCGGATGCAAAAATATTTATGTCCAACGTTTCGACAGACAAGCTGTCTTCATCAGGGTATAATGACAAACACTGCGGATGACTCATTTATATAGTGTCAAAAGTGTCTGTAATCATGGCCGGGTGTGGCCTGATATCACTGGTTAATTCTCATATAGTAAAATAGCTTTCAAAAAACATAAATGGATAGTGTACAATCATAGATACAATTTGGCTACATAAGCCTACAAACATGTACAATAGCAAAATCACAATAATCACAAGAATGGCCTCAGATCATAGTATACGTTGAGACCGAAGGGAGCAAGGGTCTTTAAATTAAATATCCAGGCAGCCTCTCATTTTAACAATAAATTGTTGAGTTCATCCCCTCTCCTAGGGAGGGTGAAATGTTCGAGGCCAATATAGCGTAGAGATGAAACCGAGTGGTTTTCTTCCAAAAAGTGGGCCGCAACTGGGTAAGTCGAGTTTTTGCACCTAATGGTGCTACGTTGCCCCGAGATATGTACTTTTAATCCACGCTTTGTTTTACCCACATCATTTTTACCACAAGGACAAGTTAAATAACTGCCTTAGTGGAGCATGTGATAACACCTTTGATTGGGATCTGTTTCCCTGTTTGGGGGTGTTTGAAGGATCTACATTTAAGTGCCATTGCATTGAGTACAGCCATTACATTTGTAGTTTCTATCCAGTAGGGGCGCAAATACACGTTGTGCAGGGATATCTTGGGGTGGTAAATCAGAGTTCACCATTTGATCTCTGAGGTTTCTGCCCTGCCAGAATACGACCAAGGGAAGGTCGGAAAACACATTACCGATACTATCATCGGATCTTAGAATGTGCCAATGTTTGTGAACGATTCCCTTAATTTGTTCAGAGCACTTTGAATAGCGGGTAGTTAGAGCGCAAGAATGCTTATTTTTGCAAGAATGACCTTGATAAAGGTAATGTCTCGTGTTGTTTTGAATTTTCTCAATGGCAGTATTAATCTGACCATTTTTGTACCCACTCTCCTTGAATTTTCTTTGTGTCTCAGCCATATTTCTGTCGAAATCTGATTGTTTTTTACAAATTCTTTTGATTCGACAGAATTGGCTGTAGGGAAAACTGTTTTTGAAGAGAAGTGGGTGACACTATCAGTCCTCAACAAACTGTTAACTTCTTCTTAATAGGGGGGCGCTGCTTTCACTTTGAAAAAAATCGTGCCCAAATTAAACGGCCTCGTACTCTGTTCTAGATCATACAATATGCATATTATTATTACTATTGGATAGAAAACACTCTGAAGTTTCTAAAACTGTTTGAATTATATCTGTGAGTAAAACAGAACTCATTTGGCAGCAAACTTCCAAACAGGAAGTGAAAATTCTGAAAATGAGGCTCTGTGTCAGGGCCTGCCTATTCAACTGGCTTTTATTTATGGATCTGTATGCACTTCATACGCCGTCCACTAGATGTCAACAGGCAGTAGAACGTTGAATGGGGTGTCTAGCTTGATGTGAGGCCGAATAAGAGCTTTTGGAGTGACAGGTCCGCTCTTTTGTCAGTTTTCAACTGCGCGCCGGGGAACCTCACATTGTCTTCTGAAAAGCGTTCGGTATACACGACGAATTGCTCCGGCTCTGATTTTATTGGATACATATGAGAAGAACATCATAAAGTAGGATTTTCAACCGAATTTGACCAGTTTATTCGACGTTTATTGGGAATTTTGGAATTTTTCGTTCCAGGCGCCAAGAGTTGATGGGCATGTTCGCGCCACAATGCTAGCCAAAGTTGCTAATTCGACAGAAGTAATGGACATTCTAAAACCATACAACGATTTATTCTGGAAATAGGACTCCTTGCACAACATTCTGATGGAAGATCAGCAAAAGTAAGAGAATATTTATGATGTTATTTCGTATTTTTGTGTAATATGTTGGCTCCAACACGGCGGAGAATAGGTGAACGCTGTCTCACAATAATGCATGCTGTATGTTGTAGTAAAGTTATTTTTAAAAATCTAACACAGCGGTTGCATTAAGAACAAGTGTATCTTTTATTTGCTGTACAACATGTATTTTTTAGTAAAGTTTATGATGAGTTCTTTGGTTAGATTAGGTGACTGTCCAAAATATCTCCGGACATTTTGGTGAATTGTTGCTACGTATTCACAATGTATAACCACGATTTGCAGCTCTAAATATGCACATTTTCGAACAAAACATAAATGTATTGTATAACATGATGTTATAAGACTGTCATCTGATGAAGTTGTCCAAAGGTTAGTGATTAATTTTATCTCTATTGCTGGTTTTTGTGAAAGCTATGTTGGCGGTGAATAAATGGCTTTGTGTGTTTGGCTATTGTGGTAAGCTAATATAATTCTATATTGTGTTTTCGCTGTAAAACACTTAAAGAATTGCAAATATTGGCTGGATTCACAAGATGTTTATCTTTCATTTGCTGTACACCATGTATTTTTCATAAATGTTTTATGATGAGTAATTATTATTTTCACGTTGCTCTCTGTAATTATTCTGGCTGTTTTGGTGCTATTTGTGATGGTGGCTGCAATGTAAAACTACGATTTATACCTCAAATATGCACATTTTCGAACAAAACATAAATGTATTGTATAACATGATGTTATAAGACTGTCATCTGATGAAGTTGTTCAAGGTTAGTGATTCATTTTATCTCTATTTCTGGGTTTTGTGAAAGCTACCTATGCGGTGGAAACATGGTGAAAACATGGCGTTGTGTGTTTGGCTATTGTGGTTAGCTAATATAAATACATATTGTGTTTTCGCTGTAAAACATTTAAAAAATCGGAAATGATGGCTGGATTCACAAGATGTTTATCTTTCATTTGCCGTATTGGACTTGTGATTTCATGAAATTATATTATATGATATCCCTGTCCCGTTAGGCTAGGCTATGCTAGTCAGCTTTTTTGATGAGGATGCTCTCGGATCCGGGATGGGTAGCCCTGAAAGGTTTTAAGATCAGTAGGTTTACCTGTAAATGTTTGTATGCTTATGTAGCCAAATTGTATCTATGATTGTACACTATCCATTTATGTTTTTTGTGTGCTATTTTAATATATGAGAATTAACCAATGATATCAGGCCACACCCGGCCATGATTACAGACACCTGTGTGTGTCTTTTGACACTATATAAATGAGTCACCCCGCAGTGTTTGTCATTATACCCTGATGAAGACAGCTTGTCTGTCGAAACGTTGGACATAAATATTTTTGCATTTGAGCTCCTAGAGTGTGTGGCTCTCCCTTATTTTTTAGTGTTCCACTCTGCTAGCCAGCACCTCGCCTAAAGTGGTGTGCGTTTCTTTCGCCTCTAGATTATTGAGAGGACGCCATAGGCAGACTTAACTCTTGAGAGAGAAGAGAGGCTACAGTATGTGCTCACTGTCCACAAAATGAGGTAGAAACTGAGCTACACTTCCTTACTTCCTGACAAATTTATGACCACATTAGAGACACATAGTTCCCACAGATCACACAGACCCACCCAAAAATTGCTAAAAATGTAAGATTGATAAACTCCCATATCTGTTAGGTGAAATTCCGCAGGGTGCAATCACAGCAGTAAGATTTGTGACCTGTTGTCTCGCCCTGACCTTAGAGAGCCTTTTTAGGTCTCTATTTGGTTTGGTCAGGGTGGAATTTGGGGTGGGCATTCTATGTTTTGTTTTTCTATGTTAGTTAACTTTGTTTGTGGCACATAACCCTTAAGCTTCACGGTTGTTTTGTATTGTTTATTGTTTTTGTCGGCGTCGTCCTAAATAAAAGGAATATGTACGCTCACCACGCTGCGCTTTGTTGTACTTCTTACGACGGCCGTGACACCGGTTGCCATGAGAAAAGGGCAACCAGTGAAGCACAAACAACATTGTAAATGTATGTATTCTCCCTTTCATACTTCAACTACTTGCACATTGTTACAACACTGTACATAATATAACATTTTTAATTTCTGTATTATTTTAAAACTTTTGTGAGTGTAATGTTTGCTAATGTTTCCTTTGTTTATTTCCCTTTTTTTTATTGTCTATTCCATTTGCTTTGGCAATGTAAACATATGTTTCCCATGCCAATAAAGCCCCTTAAATTGTAAATGGAATTGAATTGAGAGAGAGAGAGAGAGAGAGAGAGAGAGAGAGAGAGAGAGAGAGAGAGAGAGAGAGAGAGAGAGAGAGAGAGAGAGAGAGAGAGAGAGAGAGAGAGTACTGCACTTATGCTTCCATCAAAATGTTCAGCTAATTTGTGTGATATCAAATGTATTTAGCACACACTCGCTCACATGCTTACACAGCATCCTCACACACCTTTCAAAAGAACTGAGGTATTTTCACGAGAAAGATATGGAAACTGTATTTATGCATACTTATGCATATACACATGCAAACAGAAATCTGAACCAAATGGGCAGAAATAAACAAATCCCATTTAGATATACTCACTATGTCTCTCTTAGTGCATGGGCTTGTGTATGACTGTGTGTGTGTGTGTGTGTGCGTGTGCGTGTGCGCGTGCGCGTGTGCGTGTGCGTGTGCGTGTGTGTGTGTGTGTGTGTGTGTGTGTGTGTGTGTGTGTGTGTGTGTGTGTGTGTGTGTGTGTGTGTGTGTGTGTGCACATGTATGAATGTATGTTTGTGCATGCCTGTGTGTGCGCGTGCGTGTGTGTGTGGCAGGTACTCAGATGTTCTGTAGTCCGAGGGCATCTTGTGCTGTGCTGGGTTACGTCATGCTCCCACTGACTATAATGAATCAATGGTGAATGGATCGAGGTGCCAGAAATTGCTGACATTATGAAGTGTGGTGTGCTCCTGGCCAGTAAATCTCACAGAACCCAGAAATAAATGATCAACCATATAAGTAGGGGAAAGCAGTCTCCCATCCTCTAGCTAACACGCAAAAATTCATATATATTCACGCACACACACACACACACACACACACACACACACACACACACACACACACACACACACACACACACACACACACACACACACACACACACACACACACACACACACACACACACACACACACACACACACCACACACCACACACACACACACACACATACATACACATACACACAAACACAGCTCCATGATTATTTGTATGTGGCCATGCCTCTCCTCTCCACCTGAATGGTTTGTATGTAACACCGGAAGGTGGTCATTTACCATCCTCTGTTTACAAGCTTTGAGGGAGGCTTTTATCATAATGCACCAATACAACATGGGGTGCTGGGGCGGAAAAAGACACTTACTGGCAGACATTACTATGATGAAAGACTTTTCGGACACAGAGATATATGATTATTTCCTGTTTGTCCTGCCTGTCCCCCAACTAATAGTGCACAGAGAATCAGTCATCAGCAGTTGTTCAGATTTGGTTAAAATTATGTAGCGGTTTGACAATATTATGCATACTTTTGTATGATTTCGTGTGGATGTATTTATTATCCCTTGTCGAAAGGTGACTAAACAATGATAAGTGACATATAAATATGTTATTTGTAGAACTTGTAAATCAGAATTGTTGAAGACCATAATATCTTGCAGACATAGTATAAAGTGTTAACTAAACCAGTCAGCCAGACTACTGAAAAGCCTACGCTACCCACCCTACCCAACGCTCCCCTGCACTCCCCTACACTCAGTGGTGGAAAAAGTGCCCATCGTCATACTTGAGTAAAAGTAAAGATACCTTAATAGAAAATGACTCTAGTAAAAGTGAAAGTAACCCATTAAAATGCTACTTGAGTAAAAGTCTAAAAGTATTTGGTTTAAAATATACTTAAGTATCAAAAGTAAATGTAATTCCTAAATATGCTTAAGTATCCTGCATGACACCAAAAATACAAGTTTTTTTTTCTTCTCAAAATTCTTAATATTAAGCAAACCAGAAGGCACCATAAAAATAAAAATAAATAGATTTACTAATAGCCAGGGGCACACTCCAACACTCAGACATGATTTACAAACTAAGTATTTGTTATGTTCACCATCTGGGCCAGTCAGCTCTAGCGTAGTTTGGTCGTTCAGTTCTTTGAAGTTAAGTTGATATCCAAATGCAATACACAAAAAGTCCATACAAAACAACTTGTACACTTTTTTGTGTACAAAATAACAAAAGTTAATTCTTAATTCGACTAAATCCCCAAATCCTGCATGACACCAAACCATGTATAAACACAAAATCCAAATAATCCAAATAATCCAGCCACAATAAATTAAATGATTAATTTCAGCAGTGTAGTTGTTACTGTGTATTAATCCAAAGGAAATATATATAACTTCCAAAGATTGGTCCTTTGAAGAAATAATCCACATAAGATTCTAAGTCAACAATATCCCTGACATCATTATCAGTTCCATGGACCCGACATCCATAATGAGCTCTTAATATCCTCTTCCTCTTTACATTGTTGAAAAGGGGAGATTCTGTGATTAGCAAAAATATACAACTTGTGTGTCAACTCTCACAACTAAGTGCAGCAGAGCTATTTAAAATTGAGCTAGTATCACTGATGAGCTGTATCACTGATCACTGACCAACCTGAGTATCACTGATAAGCAGAGAACATCAAGAAAACATGTTGTTATAAAGTTAGTTAATTCTGTTTTAATCCCAAAACAGACCATGTACAATACATATTTTTGGACAATATTAAAATGTTTATGCTAACTAGCAAGCGCAACAAGCAGCTGAATATGATAGAGCACATCACCCTTATTAAACGTCTATAACGTGAGAAGGATTCTAAAATATAACTAGACTTTTAAACTAAACAGTCTTGATGACCAAACATTTCTTACCACAACCTGCAGTCAATATGGCTTCTCTCTTCCTAACACACTCACTTCCTATTTCACTCAAACCAGGAAGTGGATTCCAAAACTGAAGCAATAGACTGCATTTACCTACAAGTGACAAAGAAATGTCTAATTCTATATAATTACCTCCCTGATTGACAGGACCTCCATTAGAATTACTTTGAATGAAAGTCTTGGTAATTTGGCGATTTGTCTCTGCTTGTTCAAACTCTAGACCCAGGATTGTATTTGTATATGCTTTGGACACTTGTGGACTATACAGGACATTTTGTTATGTTACAGCCTCATTAAATAAAAAAAATCCTCCTCAATCTACATACAATATCCCATAATGACAAATATATTTGGAAAGGCACACACATGTCTATATACAGTAAGGTCCCACAGTTGACAGTGCATGTCAGAGCAAAAACCAAGCCATGAGGTTGAAGGAATTGTCCGAAGAACTCCGAAACAGGATTGTTTCGAGGAACAGATCTGGGGAAAGGTACCAAAACATTTCTGCAACATTGAATATCCCAAAGAACACAGTGGCCTCCATCATTCTTAAATGGAAGAAGTTTGGAACCACCAAAACTCTTCCTAAAGCTGGCCGCGTGGCCAACCTAAACAATCAGGGGAGAAGGTCATGGTCAAGGAGGTGACCAAGAACCGTATGGTCACTCTGAGAGAGTCCAGAGTTCCTCTGTGGAGATGGTAGAACTTTCCAGAAGGACAACCATCTCTGCAGCACTCCACCAATCAGGCCTTTATGGTAGAGTGGCCAGACGGAAGCCACTCCTCAGTAAAAGACACACGACAGCCTGCCAGGAGTTTGCCAAAAGGCACCAGAAGACTTCCAGACCATGAGAAGCAAGATCCTCTGGTCTGATGAAATCAAGATTGAAATATTTGGCCTGAATGCTGTCGTGTCTGTGACTATCATTAAATGTGAAGACTGTTATTTTATCAAATTAATTTTCTAGGTTGAATTATTACGTGATTAAACTAGTCATGTAAACATTAAGAAACTAGGAAGTCGAGGCACCACGGAAAATGTTTAGATTACAAAGTTATAATTTTCCGAATATAACTGATTAAAATATATAATTAATGAATTATTAATTGCCTCATCAGTTCTCATTACTAATGTCGTTAAATTATTGGTTATCTGCATGAACCCTATTTTCCATAATGAATCAGCAATATACAAGATGGCTTAATTATTTATTTACTAACTAATCACAGAAATACATATCAAACAACAGTAGATATTCCCTAGTGGGCTAAGCCGATATGACGCTTGGTAGACAAAGGAAAGGGGTGGGGACTGAGAAAGCGGGAAAGACAAAATGGATTCACTACACAGAGTGGGTAATTGTACTCATGGACATGCTAATACCTTGCACCTGAACAGCCGCTCATTCTGAAAGAAATTGCAATGTACATATTTACGCCCTTATGTTGCTGTTGTCTCTCCGTGTTGGAATCCTCGATCATCCTGTAGAGTTCATCACAGTCTCTGGTTAACTTTCCCAGTAGTCACAATGTCTTTTGTGGTTGTAGGTGGTTAGAATGGATACTTCAGAGTACCATTCTCATAGGGATAGATGCTTCGGCAGTTGTCTGTATTCTCGTTCTAGACGTACGTAATTTCTAGCTGCAGACTAGTGATTTTTCATCTAAAATTTGCTCTTATTCTGTAGTGATCGATAGCCTCTGAGTTTAACCATTTCCAGCCATGTAGCCAAAACTACAGCTGTATGGTCTCCGTGGCCTATAGAATTGTAGCCATTCCAACGTGGGGATGACGTCCCGGCGTTCCTTGATTTCTTAACCATTCGAGGTGTCCGTCTTACCGTGGGTCTCTTTGGCATGAAATGTACATTTCCCCACGGGTGATTTTATACTCTGGAGTAGAAAAGGGCAGTTCCATGACACAGATGTAATGTCTATGTTCAAGTTTGTTGTTGTCATTGATTTGGGTAACTTATATGAATACCCATACTCTCATTTAGAAGGTTAACATCACATTACATCTTTTCACAAATAGTTTCATGTTTAATCACATACGATTCACAATATGTACAGTAGATGAAAACCTGAGAGCTGGGAAATGTACACTTTAAGAGATACAGTTATAATTTTTTCCTGTCCTTCATGAGATCATCAAATGAAACACACTCATCATAACTGTCCCTTGGGTGTCCACGGACCATTCACACATTCTCAAAAATATATAAATATTGTTTAGTTCTCCCATTTTGGGGACTAGGAGTTTTGAACAAAATAAGGTCTTTATTCTGGTAGACTCTCTCAAAACTGCATGGCAGGTTTTTTTTTCTACAAGGCATTTATGACCTGTTGTAAAGTCATAAAACTGTGGAGAGAGAGAGGGGGGGCTATGATCCTCCCCCCAGGGCATGTCATGATAATGCTAAGTGTCATGTCTGGAGGAAAAATGGCACCATCCCTACGGTGAACCATTGCGGTGGCAGTATCATGCTGTGCCAATGTTTTTCAGCCACAGGCACTGGGAGACTAGTCAGGATCGAGGGAAAGATGAATGGATTAAAGTACAGAGAGATCCTGGATGAATCCTGCTTCAGAGTGCTCAGGACCTCAGACTTGGGCGAAGTTGTTTCTTCCAACAGGACAACGACCCTAAGCACACATCATAGAGTGTGCAGAAGTGGCTTCGAGACAAGTTTCTGAATGTCCTTGAGTTGCCCAGCCAGAGCCTGGACTTGAACCCGAACTAACATCTCTGGAGAGACCTGGAAATAGCTGTGCAGCGATGCTCCCCATCTAACCTGACAGAGCTTGAGAGGATCTGGAAATAAGAATGGGAGAAACCCCCCAAATACAGGTGTGCCAAGCTTGTAGCGTCATACCCAAGATAACTCAAGGCTGTAATAGCTGCCAAAGGTGCTTCAACAAAGTACTGAGTAAAAGTAAATCAGAGTGCGCAACAGAACATTGTACTGTCTACACTCAGTTTGTTGTTTATATAAAATATTTTTAATATATTCGATTCAGAACTAAATCAGAACTAAAGTTTTGTTGCTAAGGATTCCACGATGCGGTTAGCCTTTACAGCTGGGACTGCACGTTTGTGTTCCATTTTTTGTGTGGATTCCGCGAGTGCTAGCTGGCTGTACTGCAGACACCTGTTGTCATCGTGGGAAAGACTCATTGTTATCTTTTCATAAAACAACTGGTTGCAGTAAAGAGCCAACCTGGATACTAAGGAGATCCTGAGGGAAATCGACGAGTACCAACAGCTTTACAGTATGGAGGAACAATATAATCCATCATGGAAAGATCCGACTACCTTACAAAATAACTTTAACTCGACAAAAAAAGAAAAACAGATTAAAAACAAAGGAATCAAAAACATGTATGCCAATGACTCAAGTTTTATATTAAGTCTGCAAGATAGATCCCTGCATTGTCTCATTGAAGATCTAGATAACTTTTCTGTACTCTCTGGACTAAAACCTAATTATGATAAGTGTATAATATTACGTGTTGGATCTTTAAAAAATACAACTTTTACATTACCCTGCAGTTTAACTGTAAAATAGGCTGATGGTGAAGTAGACATACTTGGTATTCATATCACAAAATATATAAATAAGCTCTCCACAATGAATTTTTAGAGAAAACTTGTAAAAATAGACAAGATCCTGCAACCATGGAGAGATAAAGACATGTATACAGTATTTATGGAAAAATTGCCCTGATTAACTCCTTAGTCATATCTCAGTTTACTCACTTACTTATGGTGCTGCCTACTCCTGATGATTCGTTTTTCAAATCATATGAGCAAAGAATATTTTGCTTTATCTGGGATGCTAAACCAGACAAAATAGAGCATGCCTATCTATATAATGAATATGAATTGGGTGGGTTGAGATTATTATATATAAAAGCACAAAATCTCAGATTGCCATGTCTCATTTTTGATTAATTTAAAATTATACTTTTTACAAAGTATCTCTCTTTTTCAAACAAGCATTGCAGATCTGGCTACAATTTCAATTTAATCCCCTTGAAAAGATAAAACAAATATGACAACAAATGTTATGGCTGAACTCAAATGTGCTGGTTGATAAATACCTGTATTTATCGGAAAGATGTTTGAAAATGTTATTTTGTTCTTAAATTCTATTGTAAATTGGAATGGTAGAGTTATGTTCTTCATGGAGTTATCAGAATTGTACGGGAAGATCTGCTCAATCAAAGAGTACAACCAGTTGATTACAGCGTTACCCCAAAAATAGAGGAGCCAGCGGTAGAAGGTAGGGAATTTGTCTGTCTGCCCAATATAAAGGATCAAAACTGGCAGAGGAATAAAAATAGGAAAGAATACCAGTTTCATTTGAGGACCAGGATGTTGACAACTGTGCCATACAGATTGTAAAATAGTTGGGAAGAGATTTTTGATGTACCGATACCATGGTACAGGGTGTATGAGCTGATATATAAAACAACACAAGATTCAAGACTTCGTGCTTTTCAGGTAAAAGTATTATATAGAATTCTTGCCAACTATTTTTTTGAATATTTGGGACATAAAATCATCGAAGCTCTGCAGATTCTGTTGTGAGGATACAGAATCAATAGACCATTTATTTTGGTATTGCCCTCAGGTAGCCTGTTTCTGGTTTCAGGTTCAGGCATGGGTGAAAATGCATAGCATTGATCTAAAATTGACCCTAGAAATATTACTGTTAGGGGATCTGTAGAGACCGGGTCAGTCAATTACTAATATGCTAATACTTTTAGTAAAAGTATTTATCTTCAACTCGCAATCTGTGGATTCTATTCGATTAGATAGATTGAAATTGTACGTTAAACATCACAGCTTAGTTGAAAGATATATGTTGCGTAGAAATCCGAAGAGGGTGGCCAGCAGAAATAGGTGGGAAGGGCTGAGGAAAGCTGAGGGTTGGGATGTGGAATTGGAGACAAGTGGGAGTGGAGTTGCTGTCCGGGAGATAGAATGACGGTCAAAGATAAAAGTCAAAAATAAAGTCAAAATTAAACATAATAAAAAGTACATTTGAATGACACTGAGGGGCAGTGTTTTTATAGCTAATGCCTGTTTGCCTGACGCTGATGCAGTGCAGGTGTTTGTACACATGCATATACAGTACACACACTCTCATTCAAATAAATGCGTACAAGAACAGACAAATACATGTAATAGTGCCAGATATGCACACAAACATATACAGTTGGCATTGCTGTTATGATTGTAGTTGTCCTTGATGTCCTTTTTTTCTTTCTTTTTTTTTTTACATTGTTGTTTGCTGTTTTCTTCTGTTTTTTTCTTTTTTCTCTTTAGTTCATTCTCTTGGTTGTTGGTGCATTGGGGGGTTCTTGGGGGAGGGGAATGGAATTAATTGTATTTTTGATTTTTATTTTTATTCTTGGGTGGTACTGTGGGAGGGGTCTCAAATGGTTGAGGGACAGCTATTGGGGAACTGTGGGGGGATCTTCGAGGGTTTGGGTTCACTTTTTCTGGCCTGGTGGTAGATCTGTCAACGTGCCATTGAGCAGGACATTGACCCTGGATGCTTCTGTGTGACACTCTGAATGGGAGTCTGTTGGATGACTGGTATGGTGTAGTGGTTGAGCGGCTTCACTGCAAGTATATTATATGTTTCGGATATAAATTATTTTTAATAAATTAGCAACATTTTCTATAAACCTGTATTTGCTTTGCCATTATGGGGTATTGTGTGTAGATTGATGATGGGAAAAAATCAGTTTAATACATTTTTGAAGAAGGCTGTAACGTAACAAAATGTGGAAAAAGTGAAGTGGTCTGAATTCTTTCCGAATGCACAGTATATCTTTAAATATATTGTAATATTTTTTATAAAGCCAAAGTCTATGATAACGAGGCTTAACTGCAAGTTAAGTTGATAAATACGATAGTATACACACCAATTCATATCAAATCAAATCAATAAAATACAATTTTATTTGTCACATTCACATGTTTAGCAGATGTTATTGCAGGTGTAGCGAAATGCTTGTGTTTCTAGCTCCAACAGTGAAGTAATATCTATGAAGAAATATCTAACAATAAACACAATCTAAAGTGAAAGAATGTAATTAAGAATATATTAATATTTGGACCAGCAATGTCAGAGCGGCATAGACTGTGATACAGTAGAATAGGACATAATACAGTATATACATATGAGATGAGTAATGCACAATATGTAAACATTATTAAAGTGAATAATGTTCCAATTATTAAAGTGGCCAGTGATTTCAAGTCCATGTAGGGCAGCAGCCTCTAATGCGCTAGTGATGGATATTTAACAGTCTGATGGCCTTGAGATAGATTTTCAGTCTCTCAGTCCCAGCTTTGATGCACCTGTACTGACCTCACCTTCTGGATGATCACGTGGTAAACAGGCAGTGGCTCTGGGGGTTGTCCTTGATGATATTTTTCGGCCTTCCTGTGACATTGGGTGCTGTAGGTGTCCTGGAGGGCAGGTAGTTTGCCCCCGATGATGCTTTGGTCAGACCGCACCACCCTCTGAAGAGCCCTGTGGTTGCGGGCGATGCAGTTGCCTTACCAGGTGGTGATACTGCCCGACAGGATGCTTTCAATTGAGCATCTGTAAATGTTTGTGAGGGTTTTAGGTGTCAAAGCCACATTTCTGTTGCGCCTTCTTCACCACACTGTCTGTGTGGGTGGACCATTTCAGTCTGTCAGTGAGGCGTACACTGAGGAACTTGAAGCTTTCCACCTTCTCCACTGTGGTCCCGTCGATGTGGATGGGGGGGCTCCCTCTGCTGTTTCCTGAAGTCCATGATCAGGTCCTTTTTTGTTGTTTATGTTGGGTGAGAGGTTATGTGAGACAGTTATGTTTTATCTCGTAATTTCTATAATGTTACCTTTGATTTGCAAATTGCTTTGAATCTCAAGCCTAATTTTTAAATATATATATATATATATATATTACCTTTATTTAACTAGGCAAGTCAGTTAAGAACAAAATCTTATTTACAAGGATGACCTACCAAACCTGAATGATGCTGGGCCAATTGCGTGCAGCCCTATGGGACTCCCAATCTCGTGATACAGCGGCAGCCAATCCAATAGTTTCTGAAAAGTTGTCTGTATTCAAAACAATCTGTATTCAAATAGTTTTAAAAAGTAGTAGTTTTTTGGGATCTGTATTCAAACGGTTTTTAAAAGTAGTACTTTTTTGGGATCTGTATTGAAATTGTTGTAGTCACTTCCAAAGTAACTATTTGTTCTCATGGGAAAATAGGTACTTGCACAAAGTATATTTAAAACTATAGTTATCCCAGGTCTGAATGGCTCTGCCCCTCCTGTCTGCTTTAACTGGGCGTCCATCTTGGAGTGGGCTGGTGCTCTGGCCCTGTGCATCGGCCCTGCGGAGAAATAGACATCCTTCCGACAGAAAGGTTAATCATTTCGCACCTGGCTCCAAAGAGCCCTGTCTCCTAGCTGTAGGTCTTATTTAATCAAACGGAAGAGGTGACGCCTTGCACTGCGCAGAGTAACAGAGCCGGCAAGCCCAGCCACAGCCCCAAACAGAGCGATAGGGTGGGGGGAAGAAGAGTCTGGTAGACAGAGAGACAGTGAAAGTAAGATAGAGGTGGACATGAAAAGACATATTTAGTCATTTGAAGCGTAATAAGGCTCTTTTTTTTCGCAAACCTTTTTCCAAAGTTCTTGAAATATAAAAAACATCAATTATATGCATTTTACCTGTGATAATTGGAGAGATATGTTAGGTGGAAGTTATATTTGATGTAAAAAATGTGACTATTTAGGAATTAGCTGGATATTAGATTTGTATCAAACATTGCAAACAGCAAGCTGGATGCTTGGCAAAAACAACTTTGAACCTCTTTGTCCATCTGAGGGCAAGTGTTCTTGTTTCAAACACACACTATAACATCTTTAAAGGGATAGTTTACCCAGAATACAAACTAACATGATTTTCCACCTACCTTGGCTGTAGTTAATTCAAGAAGGCCGATTTGGGATATTTAGTTTCATTTCTACAGTTAATAGATATATTTTGTGTAATAAAACTGTAATTACGTTTGGAGCAACATTTTATTAGCATGTTGTTATATAATACGTTGGTAATTGCATTTTAATTGCATAGCAATGAGCTTAGAGTTTTTGTAGCTACTGTACACAAGAGAAATAGTGACAGTTTCTTATTCTACTTATGTAATAACTCCATTATTATGCAACTATAAACCAACATCCTATGTAACAACAACGTTGCTATTGTAATAATCACTAAGTTACTACACATGTATAAGAACTGGATGTTACTGCATTACCTTTTGTCGCTCATTATGAAAATAATTTGTTAGACATTTTGAAGCTGCAAAAGTGGTTTTCTCTAATGTCTCTGGTGTATTTAATTATATCTATAGGGTATATTAAGATTTATATCTGAGAGCCCGCCAAACTATGAGCTAATGGTCACATATTTACATTAACTTAACTAACTGTTGTAATTTTTGGTTCGTCATCAAATATTTGGCAGCCATCACATAAATATATATTTTTTCAAATAACTTGCATATTCAAAATAGAGGCATTGAAAATACTTTGAACTAGTATTTATTTTTATGAGACCTGTATTTAAAAAAAAAAAAAAATTATTTCACCTTTATTTAACCAGGTAGGCTAGTTGAGAACAAGTTCTCATTTGCAACTGCGACCTGGCCAAGATAAAGCATAGCAGTGTGAACAGACAACACAGAGTTACACATGGAGTAAACAATAAACAAGTCAATAACATGGTAGAAAAAAAGAGAATCTATATACAATGTGTGCAAAAGGCATGAGGTAGGCAATAAATCGAATAATTACAATTTAGCAGATTAACACTGGAGTGATAAATCATCAGATGATCATGTGCAAGAAGAGATACTGGTGTGCAAAAGAGCAGAAAAGTAAATAAATAAAAGCAGTATGGGGGGTGAGGTAGGTAAATTGGGTGGGTAGTTTACAGATGGACTATGTACAGCTGCAGCGATCGGTTAGCTGCTCGGATAGCAGATTTTTAAAGTTGTTGAGGGAGATAAAAGTCTCCAACTTCAGAGATTTTTGCAATTCGTTCCAGTCGCAGGCAGCAGAGAACTGGAAGGAAAGGCGTCCAAATGAGGTTTTGGCTTTAGGGATGATCAGTGAGATACACCTGCTGGAGCGCGTGCTGCGGGTGGGTGTAGCCATCGTGACCAGTGAACTGAGATAAGGCGGCACTTTACCTAGCATAGCCTTGTAGATGACCTGGAGCCAGTGGGTCTGACGACGAACATGTAGCGAGGGCCAGCCGACTAGGGCATACAGGTCGCAGTGGTGGGTCGTATAAGGTGCTTTAGTAACAAAACGAATGGCACTGTGATAAACTGCATCCAGTTTGCTGAGTAGAGTATTGGAAGCTATTTTGTAGATGACATCGCCGAAGTCGAGGATCGGTAGGATAGTCAGTTTTACTAGGGTAAGTTTGGCGGCGTGAGTGAAGGAGGCTTTGTTGCGGAATAGAAAGCCGATTCTTGATTTGATTTTGGATTGGAGATGTTTGATATGAGTCTGGAAGGAGAGTTTGCAGTCTAGCCAGACACCTAGGTACTTATAGATGTCCACATATTCTAGGTCGGAACCGTCCAGGGTGGTGATGCTAGTCGGGCGTGCGGGTGCAGGCAGCGAACGGTTGAAAAGCATGCATTTGGTTTTACTAGCGTTTAAGAGCAGTTGGAGGCCACGGAAGGAGTGTTGTATGGCATTGAAGCTCGTTTGGAGGTTAGATAGCACAGTGTCCAAGGAAGGGCCGGAAGTATATAGAATGGTGTCGTCTGCGTAGAGGTGGATCAGGGAATCGCCCGCAGCAAGAGCAACATCATTGATGTATACAGAGAAAAGAGTCGGCCCGAGAATTGAACCCTGTGGTACCCCCATAGAGACTGCCAGAGGACCGGACAACATGCCCTCCGATTTGACACACTGAACTCTGTCTGCAAAGTAGTTGGTGAACCAGGCAAGGCAGTCATTAGAAAAACCGAGGCTACTGAGTCTGCCGATAAGAATATGGTGATTGACAGAGTCGAAAGCTTTGGCCAGGTCGATGAAGACGGCTGCACATTAATGTCTTTTATCGATGGCGGTTATGATATCGTTTAGTACCTTGAGCGTGGCTGAGGTGCACCCGTGACCGGCTCGGAAACCGGATTGCACAGCGGAGAAGGTACGGTGGGATTCGAGATGGTCAGTGATCTGTTTGTTGACTTGGCTTTCGAAGACCTTAGATAGGCAGGGCAGGATGGATATAGGTCTGTAACAGTTTGGGTCCAGGGTGTCTCCCCCTTTGAAGAGGGGGATGACCGCGGCAGCTTTCCAATCCTTGGGGATCTCAGATGATACGAAGGAGAGGTTGAACAGGCTGGTAATAGGGGGTGCGACAATGGCGGCGGACAGTTTCAGAAATAGGGGGTCCAGATTGTCAAGCCCAGCTGATTTGTATGGGTCCAGGTTTTCCAGCTCTTTCAGAACATCTGCTATCTGGATATGGGTAAAGGAGAAGCTGGGGAGGCTTGGGCGAGTAGCAGCGGGGGGGGCGGGGCTGTTGGCCAAGGTTGGAGTCGCCAGGAGGAAGGCATGGCCAGCCATTGAGAAATGTTTGTTGAAGTTTTCGATTATCACGGACTTATCAGTGGTGACCGTGTTACCTAGCCTCAGTGCAGTGGGCAGCTGGGAGGAGGTGCTCTTGTTTTCCATGGACTTTACAGTATCCCAGAACTTTTTGGAGTTAGAGCTACAGGATGCAAATTTCTGCTTGAAAAAGCTGGCCTTTGCTTTCCTGACTGACTGCGTGTATTGGTTCCTGACTTCCCTGAACAGTTGCATATCGCGGGGGCTCTTCGATGCTATTGCAGTTCGCCACAGGATGTTTTTGTGCTGGTCGAGGGCAGTCAGGTCTGGAGTGAACCAAGGGCTATATCTTGTCTTGGTTCTGCATTTTTTGAACGGAGCATGCTTGTCTAATATGGTGAGGAAGTAACTTTTAAAGAATGACCAGGCATCCTCAACTGACGGGATGAGGTCAATATCCTTCCAGGGTACCCGGGCCAGGTCGATTAGAAAGGCCTGCTCGCAGAAGTGTTTTAGGGAGCGTTTGACAGTGATGAGGGGTGGTCGTTTGACCGCGGACCCGTGGCGGATACAGGCAATGAGGCAGTGATCGCTGAGATCTTGATTGAAGACAGCAGAGGTGTATTTGGAGGGCAGGTTGGTCAGGATAATGTCTATTAGGGTGCCCATGTTTACGGATTTAGGGTTGTACCTGGTGGGTTCCTTGATGATTTGTGTGAGATTGAGGGCATCAAGCTTGGATTGTAGGACTGCCGGGGTGTTAAGCATATCCCAGTTTAGGTCACCTAACAGAACAAACTCTGAAGCTAGATGGGGAGCGATCAATTCACAGATGGTGTCCAGGGCACAGCTGGGAGCTGAGGGGGGTCGGTAGCAGGCGGCAACAGTGAGAGACTTATTTCTGGAGAGATTAATTTTTAAAATTAGAAGTTCGAACTGTTTGGGCATAGACCTGGAAAGTATGACAGAACTTTGCAGGCTATCTCTGCAGTAGATTGCAACTCCTCCCCCTTTGGCAGTTCTATCTTGACGGAAAGTGTTATAGTTGGGTATGGAAATCCCAGAATTTTTGGTGGCCTTCCTAAGCCAGGATTCGGACACGGCAAGGACATCAGGGTTGGCAGAGTGTGCTAAAGCGGTGAGTAAGGCAAACTTAGGGAGGAGGCTTCTGATGTTGACATGCATGAGGCCAAGGCTTTTTCGATCACAGAAGTCAACAAATGAGGGTGACTGGGGACATGCAGGGCCTGGGTTTACCTCCACATCACCCGAGGAACAGAGGAGTAGTAGGATGAGGGTGCGGCTAAAGGCTATCAAAACTGGTCGCCTAGAGCGTTGGGGACAAAGAATAAAAGGAGCAGATTTATGGGCGTGGTAGAATAGATTCTGGGCATAATGTGTAGACAGGGGTATGGTGGGGCACGGGTACAGCGGAGGCAAGCCCAGGCACTGGGTGATGATAAGAGAGGTTGTATCTCTGGACATGCTGGTCTCAATGGGTGAGGTCACCGCATGTGTGGGGGGTGGGACAAAGGAGGTATCAGAGGTACGGAGAGTGGAACTACGGGGTCCATTGCAAACCAAAACAATGATAATGATAACTAGCCTAAACAACAGTATGCAAGGCATATTGATATTTGAGAGAGACATACAATAAGGCATAAAGTGATTGCAGGTCTTGATTGGGAGAGCTAGCTAAAACAACAGGTAAGATAACAGCAGCAATAACAGGGTACTAGTCTAACACAGCAACAACAGGTAAAAATGGCGACGACTAGGCAGAGAGGGTCGGATTAACTACACACAGATCCTGAGTTAAAGCACAGAGCCGACAGATAAAACACAAATAAACAGAATGGAGTACCGTGAATTAATGGACAGTCAAGCAGGCATCAGCTATGTAGCCAAGTGATCATAGTGTCCAGGGGGCAGCCGTAGATGGAGCAGGGAGGCCTCCACTAAGCTAGCACGCGGCGTTTAAAGTTAGTAGCCCGGGGGGTGGTCTGCTCAGACGGAGGCCGGTTGAGGGCACAGCGGGTGGGGTATTAGTCTGCAGACCAGACGTGGTCGTGTCGACAGAGAATCCAAGCCGGATGGCGATGGCGAAAGAGAGGTTGTGAATTGTAGAATTGTGTTTGCTAACTGGTGCTAGCTTCGTGGCAGTGGCGCTAGCTGCGCTAGCTGCAAGCTAGCTGTGAGGATCAGAAGTAGTGGCTCAGGGATTACGGCAGGAATCCGGCGTTGTTGTCGAGAGACAGTCCGATGCTGGTAAATTGGTGAGTAATATCCAGGCTAATAACAGGGCTGGTGTCTGTGCAGAAGGTAAAAGCTGCTAGCAGCGGCAAAAAATGGCTAAATTAGCTTGTAGCTGATTTAGACCAGTTGTGATGGATTGGCAGGGCTCTGTGTCGGCAAAAAAGGTCCAGGCCAATTGGCAAAATATGTATTGTAGCACAAGAATTAGCCGGAGGACCTCTTCGGCTAGCCGGGAGATTGGCCTAGCTCGAGGCTAGCTCAAGGCTAACTGTTGCTTGCTTCGGGACAGAGCCGTTAGCCAGGCGTAGCCACTCAGATTGCAGCTAGCTATCTGATCCGGTGTGAATATCAAAGAAATGAGTTGCCTTTTAGTTGAAACTCTATATAAACTGTATTTGACCTTGAGTATTTTAAAAGTTGATATCTTCAAATAAACTACAAAATACAACTATGTTCTGCCCAGGTCTGGAGCCATTTCATATCTCTGACTTCAACCCACATTTCACTCACAGAAGGACGACCAAGATGGATGCCCAGTTAAAGCAGACTGGAGGCGCAGAGCCAGTTCATATTTCTGACTTTCAACCCACATTTCACTCACACTTGTAGACTACAAAGGACTGTCTGAGAGCTTACCTTTCTACCACATCAGAGACAGAATTGAAAGTGGTGTCACAGAGGTGGTTTGGAACTGTGCTCGTGTGATGAGTAACCTTGTCTGAGACCTGAAAAATGTTGTTCCCTCCCCGAGTTAATGCCCATATGCTTTAGCTAAGTGGGCTAATGTGAAGTCATGGGACTCAGGTTCGAACCCCAGTCAATCCAAATGGTATTGTCCGATAGATTATGAACACAGCCAGAAAGAGGAGTCAGAGACCCATCTTCATACCTCTTATCTCCTACCACAGGGCTATTCAAGATAATTACTCACATATGTTATTCAGCGGAGAGTGACATCTTAACAAAAAATTAGATGTCTGACTGGACTTCCTATCACCTTTTAACTAGGCTATTAATATGCAGTTTGTCTGCAAAGGCCATGGCAAAAGGTGTATATTAGATAATTTAATGAATTGCCTCCAATAATCACACCCTTGCACTTTTTTCATAGGACTTATAATTGCCTATTAAAAAATGTAAAGACTGAGTCCGAGCATTGTTTGTGCCACTTCGAGAGGATGTCAGTTGAACGACCTGTACTTACAGGGTTTTCAAAGGCTAGAATTGAAGGCCTATTATCTAACGAAGCCTGTTTCGGTTTAGGCTGTGCAAAAATCAGTGACCTACAGACATATCAAGGTTTCACTTATGATAAGTGTTGTTTTGAAAGGTGGTCTGGTCCCTGAACCTGCAAATGGATCCAATAGAACATTGTTGGCTGTACTATATTGAAAAATACTTTTAGAGTACATTGTGGTCATTTGACCCATTATAGTGGAAGGCCATACTCAAGCTGCTCGGCGAGTATTTGTGTAAGTACACTGCACATTGATGCTGTTGTAGGTGGAAGAGCCTGTTGGATTGTCGGAGAAGGCTCTGGGGTATAGGGGGGTAGCGAAGTGGGGGGGCTCAGGTGTGGGCTGTCATCGCCCTGAGGCATGATGCATGATGGGTAGAGGCAGCTCAGGTGGGAGCTAATTGAGTGTCAAATGAGTGGGAGAGAGCCTTGGGAAGTGGGAGATAGTGCCGCAGTGTCACAGCTGCACCCTCCCAACATCCCCAGCAACCGCCAACAATGGGTCACCCTCTGTCTGCTAATGTCACCAATAACAGACAATAACAGTCAATAACTGCCAATAACAGCCAATAACAGCCAATAACAGTCAATAACAGCCAATGACAGTGGATGAAAACACTTGACAGCTATGTGGATATGTCTTTTCATTCACTAATCAGCAATACAGTGGCTGCTTTGAATGTTGTTGCATTCAAAAAACAATAACTGTCACACGTGCTATTGTAATCACTTCAATGACAGCTCATAGCCAAGATGAGGAGTCGTGTAAAACAGTTGATGGTCTCACACTGAGGCCTTGTATGCTGTCCTCACAAGGCCTCAGTACGCTGTCCTGTGTGTGTGTGTGTGTGTGTGTGTGTGTGTGTGTGTGTGTGTGTGTGTGTGTGTGTGTGTGTGTGTGTGTGTGTGTGTGTGTGTGTGTGTGTGTGTGTGTGTGTGTGTGTGTGTGTGTGTGTGTGTCTGTGTGCGGGCAGGCGGGCGGGCGTGCGTGCGTGTGTGTGCGCGTGCATGTGCATGTGGGAGTGTGTGTGTACATGTGTGTCTGTCTATCTGTGTGTGTATGTGTGTGTGTGCGTGTGTGTGTACATGTGTGTCTGTCTATCTGTGTGTGTATGTGTGTGTGTGCGTGTGTGTGTACATGTGTGTCTGTCTATCTGTGTGTGTGTGTGTCTTTCCAGCGCTCTTGCTTCATCTGGCCCCTTTCTCCTTCAGTACAGTAGTGTTTCCTCTGGAGCATGATGAAGGCATGGAGGTACAGTGCTGTGTAACTCTCTCTCCCTCTGTCTTTCTCTCCCACTTGCCCTGGGGACTGGGTCACCAGTATGTATAGGCCATCTGCAGTCAGTAAACTGGCTGGCTCCTGCATCCTTACAAGTGATACAGGCAGGTTAGCCCTTAAACCCGTGTGCCATGTTGGTGTAGGACAGACACATGGTACAGGATCATCCCCCAAGCCGATAGAGACTTAACACACAAACGCCTCAATGATAATGCTCCTTAAATGGCTCTATTGATTTTAATGTAGCCCGGTGCAAATGTATTTTATGAAAGTCAATATGTTGAGCAGGTCCCTTCTCTAATGTAAATAGCCGGTTAAAAGTCTATTAGCATGGTTATCGATGGGGCCTTCATAATTATGTGGAGCGATGCACTGCTTGCTCTTTATCAAAATGTGTCTCCAGGTGACATTTTCTTTAAGGCTGAAATAAAAATAGATATATGCATGGGGGAAAGTATACTAATTGTAAATCGAAGGTGTGGGCCTTGTGTGCTATCATGTGCGTGTGTGTGTCTTTGTGCGTGTGTGCGTATGTGCGTGTGTGTGTTGGGTTGTGTCTGATTGATATGCCTGGTTTTGAGTGTATTGCGTTATTTAGGATTTGTAAGTGTTTGTGCATCGGAGTATAACCATGTTGTCCTCGAGTAGGGAAACAAGTAGGCGCTCCCATAACTCCAAATCCCTCTATCTTTCTTTCTTGTTCTTTCTCTCTTTCCTTCCCTCTCCCTCACTTGAGTCCCTTGCTCTTCAGCTACACGACTGGGTGACACCACTTAATTGGAGACTGCATTAAAACATGTTCTATCCTGTACTTCAGCCCCTCTGCATAATTGCCAGTAGAGCAACACCTCATTTCAACTGCAGAGAAGTAGATGAGAAAGAAAGAGACAGAGAGAGAGAGGGAGAGAGAGAGAGAGACTGATCTTGACACTAGCCAGTGAGTTAAGAGGGAGAAGGAGAGAGAGAGAGAGAGAGAGAGAGAAATTCTAGACAATTTCCTGGACAAAAGGTATCACTTTAATAGTAAAGGTGTACACTTGGCAGTAGAAACACTAAACAGTATATTTGACCTCTCATCTTCCCTATCAAATCAAAAAAAAATCTGGGAAAATTGGAGAACTCTAAACAAACAACAACACAAAGAGTTATCTATCCAAAACGGAGAGGTATGGATAAACCACTTCTCCAATCTTTTTGGCTCTATAACAAAAACAAACATCAAAAACATATACATGATCAAATACAAATCTTAGAATCCACTATTAAAGACTACCAGAACCCACTGGATTCTCCAATTACATTGAATGAACTACAAGACAAAATAAAAAACCCTCCAACCAAAAAGGCCTGTGGGGTTGATGGTATCCTGAATGAAATGATAAAATATACAGACCACAAATTAAATTGGTAATACTTAAATTCTTTAACATCATCCTTAGCTCAGACATCTTCCCCAATATTTGTAGCCAAGGACTGATCACCCCAATCCACAAAAGTGGAGACAAATTTGACACACACATTTCTTTCCACAGGGCCGGGGGGTGAGACAGGGATTCAACTTAAGCCTCACCCTCTTCAACATATAGATCAACGAATTTGATGAGGGCACTAGAACAGTCTGAGGCACCCGGCCTCACCCTAGAACAATCTGAGAGACAAGGCAAGAAGGGCCTTCTCTGCCATCAAAAGGAACATAACATTTGACATACGAAATAGGATCTGACTAAAAATGATTGAATCGGTTAAAGAACTGGGGTCTGGGGTCCGCTCAACAGCCAAGAATTCACTAAATGGGACAAACACCAAATTTAGACTCTGCATGCAGAATTCTGCAAAAATGTCCTCTGTGTACAATGTAAAACCCAGATCCTCAAAAAGTTATACAACTGCACCATTGAGAGCATCCTGACCGGTTGCATCACCGCCTGGTACTGTATGGCAACTGCTCAGCATCTGACCGTAAGGCGCTACAGAGGGTAGTGCGTATGGCCCAGTACATCACATCCAGGACCTATATACTAGGCAGTGTCAGAGGAAAGCCCAAAAAATTGTCAGAGACTCCAGTCACCCAAGTCAAAGACTGTTTTCTCTGCTACCACACGGATAGTGGTACGGGAGCGCCAAGTCTTGGACCAAAAGGCTCCTTAACAGCTTCCGCCCCCAAGCCAAAAGACTGCTAAACAATTAATCAAATGGCCACCGGACTATATACAGTCCCCCCACCCCCTCCATTTGTTTTGTACACTGCTGCTACTCGCTATTTATTATCTATGCATAGTCACTTCACCCCTACCCACAGTACATGTACAAATTACCTAGACTAACCTGTACATTGACTCGGTACCGGTACCCCCTGTAAATAGCCTCGTTATTGTTATTTTATTGTGTTATTATTTTTTACTTCAGTTTATTTGGTAAATATTTTCTTAACTCTTTCTTGAACTCTACTGTTGGTTAAGGGCTTGTAAGTAAGCATTTCACGGTAAGGTCTACACTGACCACTGCTTTATTGAATTTATAAAAGCCTCTGGCTCAATTTGGCATGAGCGTCTGCAATACAAATTGATGGAAAGTGGGGTTGAGAGAAAAACATACGACATTATCAAATTGTGCGGTTAAAATTGGCTAAAGAACACACACATTTCTTTCCACAGGGCCGTGGGGTGAGACAGGGATGCAGCTTAAGCCCCACGCTCTTCAATATATATCAACGAATTAGCGAGGGCACTAGAACAGTCTGCAGCACCCGGCCTCACCCTACTAGAATCTGAAGTCAAATGTCTACTGTTACTGATGATCTGATTCTTCTGTCTAGATTTTCTGCACAGATTTTGTCAGACCTGGGCACTGAAAGTAAATCTCAGTAAGACAAAAATAATGATGTTCCAAAAAGGTCCAGTTGACAGGACCACAAATACAAATTCCTTCTAGACACTGTTGCACTTGTGCACACAAAAAACTATACATACCTCGTCATAAACATCAGCGCCACAGGTTACTTCCACAAAGCTGTGAATGATGTGACTATCTACAGACTCAGTGAGCATAGCCTTGCTATTGAGAAAGGTCTCAATATCTCTCAAGAGATATAGGCTATGTGCCACACTGCCCGCAAAATGAGGTGGAAACTGAGCTGCACTTCCTAACCTCCTGCCAAATGTATGACCGTATTAGAGACACATATTTCCCTCAGATTACACAGAGCCACAAATCATTTGAAAACAAACCCCATTTTGATAAACTCCCATGTCTACTGGGTGAAACACCACAGTGTGCCATCACAGCAGCAAGATTTGTGACCTGCTGCCACAAGAAAAGGACAACCGGTGAAGAACAAACACCATACTAAATACTACACATATTTATGTTTTTTATTTTATTTTGTACTGTAACTATTTGCACAACGTTACAACACTGTATATAGTCATAATATGACATTTGAAATGTCTTTATTATTTTGGAACTTCTGTGAGTGTAATGTTTACTGTTAATTTATATTGTTTATTTCACTTTTGTTTATTATCTACTTCACTTGCTTTGGCAATGTTAACATATGTTTCCCATGCCAATAAAGCCCTTAAATTGAATTGAGAGAGAGTCAGATTGCCGGTAGAGTAACATTTCACCTTTACTGCAGAAAGAATTAGATGAGAGAGAGAAAAATAGGGAGGATGGAGAGACCTGGCTTGACACTAGCCAGCAGGTTGTCCTGGCAACAGCCGTGGAGCTAGAACCTTTTATCTAAAGAGCGCTTGAGGCGACTCAGGAGGTCCAGTGACGGTTTCCAAATGCAATAACATTGTTTTACTGCCGCTTCCACTGTGACGCAAACAAAACACCAGACCTAGCTACAGTGTATAGGCAACAAATCATGACTCAATACATTGGGAACATTTAACTGCCAGAAGTTGGCAGGTGTTCCGGTGCTATCCCACTGTTATTCTGGAACTTATGCATGATTAAATAAACAGTGTGCTGCCATTTGCAAAGTATACATAAACACATCTACCTGTCAATTACGGCACAATAACTTAAATTTGGTCCATCAGAAAACAACAAGGCTGTTTTATGGTTGTGTGACTGTGTTATGAAGGTGTGCACACTGGGTCTCAGAAGAGTGCATGGTTTCTGCACAGCAACAGCCTCATTGAAGCTGTTACTCAGGATATACAGTCAGTGTGTTACCTTCCCGTCTATGACGTGGGTTCCTAAATAATTTACGTTCAATGTGTATTTGTCAGCTCTTTCGTGAAAGCACTTGGCCCTTTGAAGACTCTTAATGAGGAGTGAATAAAAGGAGGAAAGTCCTCCTAGCTTGTGCCAGTAATATGTTTGTTAGGGTAAGAATTCCCTCATTGCAGTAGCACACAGTCATTTCTTCTTGTGGCCCTGGCGAATCTGTTTAATATACTCTGTTGACTTTGATAAAGCATGCCGTGGAAATGCTTGGCTCTCTACCCAGCTTTCCCCCAGTTGAATTCATGATATGCCTATTCAGCAAAATTACAGTGTGAGCCTTCTGAGCTACAGTGAGAGAGAGATTTAAACCTCCTCTCCTCCAGTAACTCACAGAATGCAGTCTTTCATGGGTGTGATGGTGGAGTGTTGGGCAACTTGGTCTCACACCAACACAAAACAGAGTTTTCCCACTAAGCATTTAACATCAGGCAACATTTTTGTACATCACTGAGGCTGTCGCTGTGCAGACCGGCTGTCATAAACAAAAAAATTGGTCCGGTCTGGAAAGGCCTTGATTTTAACATCTATGTTTGGTTCAGATTTGGTCCGGTCCGGACCAGACCAAATCTGAACCAATCATAGACATATACAGTGCACTCGGAAAGTATTCAGACCCCTTCACTTTTTCCACATTTTGTTACTTTACAGCCTTATTTTAAAATTGATTCATTCGTTTTTTCCCCTCATCAATCTACACCAAATACCCCATAATGACGAAAGCAAAAACAGGTTTTTAGAAATTGAATGTACTTTTGTTTTTACAAGTTTGGACAGCACAGTACAGTACAGTAGAGCACAGAATAGTACAGTATATAGCAGTACACAGTACAGTACAGTACAGTACACAGAACAGTACACAGTACAGTAAATAAAAGTAAAGTATAGTATAGTAAAGTACAGTAGAGTAGAATACAGTAGATGACAGTAGAGTACTGTAAAGTAAATTAAAGTATAGTGTACTGTATTATATCCTACTTTACTCTGCTGAACTAAACGGTACTGTACTATACTCTACTTTTCTTTAGTATGCTATGTACTTTACTGTAATGTATTGTAGTCTACTGAATTAAAATATACTCTACTATGCTCTACTGTACTCTACTGAATAAAACTTGACCATCCTGTACCGTACCATACCATACGATATTGTGCTCTGCTGTCATGTACTGTTCCATACAATACGGTACTTTGCTCTGCTGTTCTGTACTGTACCATACCATACAGTACTTTGCGCTACTGTTCTGTACTGTACTAAACTGACATACTGTAATGTGATGTTTAAACTTGTGAAACATAGCCAAGACGTCTATGATTCGTTCAGATTTGGATCTGGTCCGCACCGACCAAATGTTTACTTGTTTTGGGGCGAAACTCATTAGAATAATATCTAGCATGCTTTGCAAGTGTTTGTTTTAACATTTCCATTTTTGTCATTCAGCAGATGCTCTAATCCAGAGCGACTGACAGTCAATGCATTTAACTAAGATATATAAACCACAACACATAAGAGTCATAGCAAGTAAATAAAATGATCTATAACCGTTACTGAGAATGTTATTTTAGTTGAAGTGGTCTGTTGGTTCGTTCCGTAGGGTGGACTACTTTGAACATCATCTTTTAGTGCTTTTGAAAGCTAACATAAGTGCATATGACAGATGAGAATAATAAACATTCTGTTGCATTTTCAGTTGTCTCATTTTTCCTACATTATTGTGAAATAACACTTACTTCATTGAGCACGTATGTGCATTTGAAGTTTGTCCATAGAATCAATGACCAGAAAATACCATTTTCAACGTCTCTATATAATGCATTTTCGATGCCCATATAAGACGTCCCTTCGACTTCCGGAAAATAAGTATTTTCAACGTCCTCTTTTCAAGATCCATTTAAGTGTCCGTGTGACACGGAACCCAAACCGGCTGTGCGCGCGGCCATCGTGCACACATTTATTTTGTTCCCCCACACCAAACGCGATCACGACATGCAGGTTAAAATATCAAAACTCTGAAACAATTATATTAATTTGGGGACAGGTCGAAAATGCATTAAACATTTATGGCAATTTAGCTAATTAGCTTGCACTTGCTAGCTAATTTGTCCTATTTAGCTAGCTTGCTATTGCTAGCTAATTTGTCCTGGGATATAAACATTGAGTTGTTATTTTACCTTAAATACACAAGGTCCTCTACTCCGCCAATTAATCTACAGATAATACAGTCAACCGAATCGTTTCTAGTCATCTCTCTTCCTTCCAGGCTTTTTCTTCTCTTGACTTTATATTGCGATTGGCAACTTTCATAAATTAGGTGCATTACCGCCACTGACCTTGTTCGTCTTTCAGTCACCCACGTGGGTATAACCAATGAGGAGACGGCACGTGGGTACCTGCTTCTATAAACCAATGAGGAGATGGGAGAGGCAGGACTTGCAGCGCGATCTGCGTCAGAAATAGAACTGATTTCTATTTTAGCCCTTGGCAACGCAGACGCTCGTTGGCGCGCGCGAGCAGTGTGGATGCAATAATTGAATAACAGATTTCTACATTTATTTTGCAACGCTCCCGCACGCGACGCGAGCGTTGTGGTCAGCCTGTGAGACGTATTTTCGACTAAATATTTATTTTCGATGTCTTGACATTACATTCAGCACCTGAAATGCATGTGATGTCAACGTCTGGAAAATACTTCTAAAATACTTATTTTCAACGTCATATTGCTTACTAGGTTACAACAGTAATAGAGCAGCAGCAGTAATCATATGCATATCTTAGCAATCAAAGGATCTCAAATGTCAATTCAATCAATTGTCAAGAGTTCAAAGGACACAAAACAAAAATGAGAATCAGTCTAACCAAAAGTATCAAATGTCCTTAAATCCAAGATCCCAAAAACAATTCAATTCAGTTCAATTCAGTTCCTAAAAAAGGTAAATCCACTCCCCAAAAAACAAATAGAAATTATGATCAAATAGGCAATGCAGGAAAGTCAATAAACAAAGAAAACCTCTGATATGCATATTACGCCTTGGTGAGGACAGGAAGTCATTTGTAGTGAGAGAAGTCTAGTAATTCCAAACAAATAATCCAAAGGAACAGTTCCCAGTTCAGCGGAGGTTGCTGAATTTGCTATCAAACTCATGAAAACCCTCAAAAAACATGGTTGATACCATTCCATTGATACCATTCCATTGATACCATTCCATTGATAACATTCCATTGATACCATTCCATTGATACCATTCCATTGATAACATTCCATTGATAACATTCCATTGATACCATTCCATTGATACCATTCCATTGATAACATTCCATTGATACCATTCCATTGATACCATTCCATTGATACCATTCCATTGGTACCATTCCATTGATACCATTCCATTGATACCATTCCATTGATAACATTCCATTGATACCATTCCATTGATAACATTCCATTGATATTATTATGAGCCGTCCTCCCCTCAGCAGCCTGCACTGGCTAGCAATGATGGAACTTAGGCATGTCATTGGAGAATGTGTCGAATCGATACTGACAGGATCGAAAGAAGCTCTGCTCTCAGATCAGCTTTCTCCATTCAAATCTTTCCTTAATATTATAATTATTTCACAATACTGACAAACGATCAGCTCCAAGAGACATATTACCACCTATGGCTTCAAGTATGAACCTCGGCAAGACGGAGCTGCTCTTCCTCCCGGGGAAGGACTGCCCGTTCCATGATCTCGCCATCACGGTTGACAACTCCATTGTGTCCTCCTCCCAGAGTGCTAAGAACCTTGGCGTGATCCTGGACAACACCCTGTCGTTCTCAACTAACATCAAGGCGGTGACCCGTTCCTGTAGGTTCATGCTCTACAACATTCGCAGAGTACGACCCTGCCTCACGCAGGAAGCGGCGCAGGTCCTAATCCAGGCACTTGTCATCTCCCGTCTGGATTACTGCAACTCGCTGTTGGCTGGGCTCCCTGCCTGTGCCATTAAACCCCTACAACTCATCCAGAACGCCGCAGCCCGTCTGGTGTTCAACTTTCCCAAGTTCTCTCACGTCACCCCGCTCCTCCGCTCTCTCCACTGGCTTCCAGTTGAAGCTCGCATCCGCTACAAGACCATGGTGCTTGCCTACGGAGCTGTGAGGGGAACGGCACCTCCGTACCTTCAGGCTCTGATCAGGCCCTACACCCAAACAAGGGCACTGCGTTCATCCACCTCTGGCCTGCTCGCCTCCCTACCTCTGAGGAAGTACAGTTCCCGCTCAGCCCAGTCAAAACTGTTCGCTGCTCTGGCACCCCAATGGTGGAACAAACTCCCTCACGACGCCAGGTCAGCGGAGTCAATCACCACCTTCCGGAGACACCTGAAACCCCACCTCTTTAAGGAATACCTAGGATAGGATAAAGTAATCCTTCTAACCCCCCCCCCCTTAAAAGAGTTAGATGCACTATTGTAAAGTGGTTGTTCCACTGGATATCATAAGGTGAATGCACCAATTTGTAAGTCGCTCTGGATAAGAGCGTCTGCTAAATGACTTAAATGTAATGTAAATGTAAGTATTCAAGTGACTTATTCTAATGCTTACCCAATAACAAATGCACTAAATCACCGATTTGGCACGTCATTGCACACATGTTAGGCTACACATCATTAAATGTATTGAGACAAATTACAGACACTAGCGTATAAGTAGCAAAATAGAACGGAATTGATTGATGTATTTCAATATGATTGAAATAGGCCTAGAGCCTATATAGAGTGTACAAAATATTAGGAACACCTGATCTTTCCATGACATAGACTGCCCAGGTGAATCCAGGTGAAAGCTATGATCCCTTATTGATCCCTTATCCCTTATTAAATCCACTTCAATCAGTGAAGATGAAGGGGAGGAGACAGGTTAAATAAGGATTTTAAAGCCTTGTGACCACTGGGACATGTATTGTGTATGTGTGCCATTCGGAGGGTGAATGGGCAAGACAACATTTTTAAGTGCCTTTTGAATGGGGTACGGTAGTAGGTGCCAGGCGCACCGGTTTGAGTGTGTCAAGAACTGCAACGCTGCTGGATTCTTCACACTGAATAGTTTCCTGTGCGTTTCAAGAATGGTACACCACCCAATGGACATCCAGCCAACTTGACACAATTGTGGGAAGCACTGGAGTCAACATTGGCCAGCATCCCTGTGGAACGCTTTCAACACCTTGTAGAGTCCATGCCCCGACAAATTGAGGCTGTTCTGAGGGCAAGGGGGGGGGGGGGGGGTGCAACTCAATATTAGGAAGGTGTTCCTAATATTTTGTCCACACAGTGTATTTTAATGCAGTCATCACATGACCCCATACTTCTTCTTCTTTGGGGTTTTAGGGCAGACCAAATACTTGTTGCCCACTACTTCTTCTCTTTCTTCTTCTTCATCTTCTTCTACTTGAAAATAACATATTGCATTGTGGGAATCTATATATGTACACATTTAATTGGTTTTAACAAGGAATACATGTGCAGTATAATCTTTCTTTAAGTTTCATTTCACATTTTATGTGGAATATTACGACATGGCAAACGAAAAAAATAAAAAGTGTGTGCGAGAGATAGAGACAGAGAGACAGAGAGAGAGAGACAGACAGAGAGAGAGAGACAGAGAGAGAGAGATCCCTGGTGTTTTTTACATTCTAACATACAGTACTTTATATGCAGCAGACCATTTCATATATAGATAATTGTACAGCGGGCATATATGATGTCTGATGATTCAGGACAGTGCATTTGTGATGATGATGATGATGATGATGATGATGATATTAGTGAGAAAAGTATCAGGGGGCCTCATTCTGATATTTCATATTCTGTTCATCATTATTTCATCATATCCCTCCCACAACCGTCTTCATATCTAAGAATGTGCATTCCTCTTCCCTGCTCGCTTCCCTCTCATTGTTCAAGACACTGCTAGTCAATTACTATGAGTAAAAGAGATACAATGTTTGAAACGTCGGCTTGGCTGGCAGCAGCTGTCTTTGGAACTCGGGCCACTGGTTTCTAAGATACCGAAGTCGTAACTGAGGTCTTGGATGTCGATGGGGTGTATGAGCTGATTATATTATTCTTACATACTTAAACCCCAGCAGTAGCTTGTATTAAAGGCATTCCATGAAAATCCAGTAAAGTATTTGAGAGTTTGGAGTTATGGCTAGATGGTCTAATTACACCATTAAGAGATTGTTGTCTTATTTGCAGTTCATCGTTCATTACGTAGCAACTGGTACATATTAGGTGTGTTGATAATGGGCAAGCAGGTAGCCGCTAGTTGAGCCCTGCATGATAAAAATGTTGATCTCTTATTTAACAGTAAACTTGTGACTAAGAAAATGGGTACACATTATGGATTGAGAGCTGTACTCCATGAAATAGCTCATATTCTGAGTGATATATAAGGGTTGTCTGACCCACATTACCTGAAGGGTGATATATAAGGTTCATCTGGCCCACGTTGTAGATGAAGGGGAGGAGACAGGTTAAAGAAGGATTTTTAAGCCTTGAGACAATTGAGACATGTATTGTGTATGTGTGCCTTTCAGAGGGTGAATAGGCAAGACAAAATATTTAAGTGTCTTTGAACGGGGTATGGTAGTAGGTGCCAGGCGCACTGGTTTGTGTCAACAACAGCAATGCTTGGGACACCAAACATATTCACAATTTAACTTCAAAAGAAGTTGATACAATGGAAACTAAGCTGCCTGTATACGTTTGTAGGGTGGTTTCATAGTTTAGTCCTACATTATGATTAACTGGATTTCAAATATATATACAGTATATATACAGTACCAGTCAAAAGTTTGCACACACTTACTCATTCAAGGGTTTTTCTATATGTTTACTATTTTCTACATTGTAGAATAATAGTGAAGACATCATAACTATGAAATAACACATATACAATCATGTAGTAAGCAAAATAGTGTTAAACAAATCAAAATATATTGTATATTTGAGATTCTTCAAAGTAGCCACCCTTTGCCTTGATGACAGCTTTGCATACCCTTGGCATTCTCTCAACCAGCTTCACCACCTGGAATGCTTTTCCAACAGTCTTGAAGGAGTTCCCACATATGCTGAGCACTTGTTGGCTGCTTTTCCTTCATCCTTGACTCTGCGGTCCAATTCATCCCACACTATCTCATATGGGTTGAGGTCAGGTGTGTGTGTGCGTGTGTGTGTGTGCATTTTTGTGTGCATTTGTGCATACATTTACTTTTATCATATGGTTTACATACATATGGTGTGTAAATGATTTGTTCTCAAATCAGACATATGTACTGGACCACAGGACAGCTTCTCTTACCTCATGTGTGTTTGTGTCTGTGTGTGTGTATATCAGAGGGGGGGTGGATAAAAGCAGCAGACTGACATTTACAGAATGGAGAATCAAATCATAAGAGGAGTGGGTGAGAGAGAGAGAGAGAGAGAGAGAGAGAGAGAGAGAGAGAGAGAGAGAGAGAGAGAAAGAGAGAAAGAGAAAAATAGAGAGAGAGAGATACAGAGATAAAGATCGAGAGAGAGAGAGACAGAGAGAGGGTTCAGACCCTCGAGCTAAATGAGCTAAATGGCTTCGAGCTAAATTATGAGCTTGGAGGGGTACTACGGTGTTGAAGGCTGAGCTATAGTCAATGAACAGCATTCTTACATAGGTATTCCTCTTGTCCAGATGGGATAGGACAGAGTGCAGTGCAATGGCGATTGCATTGTCTGTGGATCTATTGGGGCAGTAAGCAAATTGAAGTGGGTCTAGTGTGTCAGGTAAGGTATAGGTGATATGATCCTTATCTAGCCTCTCAAAGCACTTCATGATGACAGGAGTGCTACGGGGCGATAGTCATTTAGTTCAGTTACCTTTGTTTTCTTTGGTACAGACCTGGGATAGGGAGAGATTGAATATGTCCTTAATAAACACTCCAGCCAGCTGGTCTGCACATGCTCTGAGAACGCGGTGAGGGATGCCATCTGGGGCGGTAACCTTGCGAGGGTTAACACGCTTAAATGTCTTACTCACGTCGGCCGTGGAGAACGAGAGCCCACAGTCCTTAGGAGCGGGCCTCGTTGGTGGCACTGTGTTAAAGCGATTAAATATTCACTTACTTTTGGAAAATCGTTTTCTGATTTGTCATCCAAATGGTCCCAGCTATAACATGTAGTGTCGTTTTGTTAGATAAAATCCTTATTTATTTCCCAAAAAGTCGGTTTAGTTGGCGCCATCGATTTGAGAAATCCACTCGTTCAACATGCAGAGAAAGGAATCCGAAAATCTACCCCTAAACTTTGTTTCAACAAGTCAAAATATGTTTCTATTTACTCTTCAGATACCCGAAAATGTAATCAAACTATAATATTTCTTACGGAAAGAAGTATATTCAATAGAAAACCAATTTTCGCAGGTGCGTCCTGTCTTCATGGTGCAGGCAAACACGAATTTCCAAAACTGTGTCCCTGTAATAAAACTGATATTTGTAATTCGTTTTTGAAGTTACAAGCCTGAAACCTTGAAAATAGACTGCTGACACCCTGTGGAAGCCATAGGAATTGCATCCAGGGAGATAATTCTCAGTATGACCTTATTCTTGCCATTCTAAGAAGATGGTCTCTCTCAAAAAGAAAATTGAGTGTGTTTTTTCTTTGGATTTTCTCCTACCATATATATTGTGAAATATTCTCCTACATTATATTAAAATTTCTACAAACTTCAGAGTGTGTTCTTTCCAATGGTACCAATTATGTGCATATCCTTGCTTCAGGGCCTGAGCAACAGGCAGTTTACTTTGGGCACATCATTCAGGCAGAAATTGAGAAAAAAGGGGCCTAGCCAACAAAGTTAAAATCCACAGCTGCAATAAATGCGGCCTCAGGATATGAGGTTTCCAGTTTGCATGAAGTCCAGTGTAGTTCCTTGAGGGCCGTTGTGTTATCGGCTTGAGATGGATTATACATGCCTGTGACTATAACCGAAGAAAATTCTCTTGGGAGGTAATATGGTCGGCATTTGACCGTGAGGTATTCTAGGTCGGGTGAACAAAAGGACTTGAGTTTCTGTATGTTATCACAATAACACCATGAAACATACACCACCGCCTTTTTTCTTCCCGGAGAGTTCTTTATTCCTGTCTCTGTGATGTACTGAGAACCCAGCTGGCTTTATGGATGGGGACAGTATATCCCGAGAGAGCTATCGTTCCCTGAAACAGAGTATGTTGCATTCCCAGATGTATCTCTGGAAGGAGATCCTCGCCCTGAGCTCGTCTACTTTATTGTCCAGAGACTGAACACTACCAATTAATATACTCGGAAGCAGTGGATGGTGTGCACGCCTCCTGAGTCGGACTAGAAGTCCACTCCGAATACCTCTTCTCCGCCGGCAGCATCTTAGAGCCGCTCAGAGGCAGAAATGCAAGGCTATTTTATGGTAGCTGGTCATTGTGATTGCTTCCAAGAAATCAATTATATCAAGTATAATCTCCCTATTATACACTCTTAGAAAAAAAGGTTCCAAAAGGGTTCTTCGGCTGTCCCCATAGGAGAACCATTTTTGATTCCAGGTAGGACCCTTTTTGTTCCAGTTAGAACCATTTTGGGTTCCATGTAGAACCCTCTGCGGAAAGGGTCCAACTTGGAACCCAAAAGGGTTCTACCTAGTACCAAAAATAGTTCTACAAAGCATTCTCCTATGGGGACAGCCAAAGAACCCGTTTAGGTTCTAGGTTCTTGATTCTGAGAGTGTAGCATGAGGTATACCACTTATTTTTTGGTTCAGTACATTTGATACTGTTCAGTAAACATGGCAATTGTACTAGATTGTACTAGTGCTACGAAGGTGCTAAAACAGTTGCTTCTATTTTCAATACTAATATTTTTGTTTCTGATATGGGGACATGCAGAAGGGAGCTTTGATTTGTTCCAAAATATCTAAATGTTTAGTACTGACTGATAAGGATATAATTATGCATCGAGAAAGTAATTCCAAAGTTTACTGAAAGATTTCTTCAACCAACAACTTGGTTTCAGTCAATTTAGTCAACGACTGTGAAGTGCATGCTCTTGTAAGATATATCATTGTATTATGAACACAAAACACCTTTAAAGTTTGATTCAGAAACAATTAAGATGCCCAGATGCACAACGTTCTTCATCTAGACAAGCTAATATAATACACCCAGAACCTAGTCTTCATTTCATCACTCTATCACCCCCAGACATTTGTAATGATTTCTTGCTCTCCTCTAACCTACATTAGAAAATTAAAATCCTATAATTATCTTCAATTAACAGAAAGGGGGCATACAGTGATTAAGAGAATCAAGTGAAGGGACTATTTTCATTATAATTTCCCTCTGCTTTTCTTAACTTTCACCTTTTCCTTGCTTGGGCATCAATACAGCACACCAATTTTAATTAACCTTTGGAAAGTGAGAAGGAAACTGTGTGAGTTTTGCTTCCACTGGCTGAGGGACTGTTGGTAAACCACTGGGTGAGGGACTGTTGGTAAACCACTGGGTGAGGGACTGTTGGTAAACCACTGGGTGAGGGACTGTTGGTAAACCACTGGGTGAGGGACTGTTGGTAAACCACTGGGTGAGGGACTGTTGGTAAACCACTGGGTGAGGGACTGTTGGTAAACCACTGGGTGAGGGACTGTTGGTAAACCACTGGGTGAGGGACTGTTGGTAAACCACTGGGTGAGGGACTGTTGGTAAACCACTGGGTGAGGGACTGTTGGTAAACCACTGGGTGAGGGACTGTTGGTAAACCACTGGGTGAGGGACTGTTGGTAAACCACTGGGTGAGGGACTGTTGGTAAACCACTGGGTGAGGGACTGTTGGTAAACCACTGGGTGAGGGACTGTTGGTACACCACTGGGTGAGGGACCGTTGGTACACCACTGGGTGAGGGACTGTTGGTAAACCACTGGGTGAGGGAGTGTTGCTACACCACTGGGTGAGGGACTGTTGGTACACCACTGGGTGAGGGACTGTTGGTACACCACTGGGTGAGGGACTGTTGGTACACCACTGGGTGAGGGACTGTTGGTACACCACTGGGTGAGGGACTGTTGGTACACCACTGGGTGAGGGACTGTTGGTACACCACTGGGTGAGGGACTGTTGGTACACCACTGGGTGAGGGACTGTTGGTACACCACTGGGTGAGGGACTGTTGGTACACCACTGGGTGAGGGACTGTTGGTAAACCACTGGGTGAGGGACTGTTGGTAAACCACTGGGTGAGGGACTGTTGGTAAACCACTGGGTGAGGGACTGTTGGTAAACCACTGGGTGAGGGACTGTTGGTAAACCACTGGGTGAGGGACTGTTGGTAAACCACTGGGTGAGGGACTGTTGGTAAACCACTGGGTGAGGGACTGTTGGTAAACCACTGGGTGAGGGACTGTTGGTAAACCACTGGGTGAGGGACTGTTGGTAAACCACTGGGTGAGGGACTGTTGATAAACCACTGGGTGAGGGACTGTTGGTAAACCACTGGGTGAGGGACTGTTGGTAAACCACTGGGTGAGGGACTGTTGGTAAACCACTGGGTGAGGGACTGTTGGTAAACCACTGGGTGAGGGACTGTTGGTAAACCACTGGGTGAGGGGCTGTTGGTAAACCACTGGGTGAGGGACTGTTGGTAAACCACTGGGTGAGGGACTGTTGGTAAACCACTGGGTGAGGGACTGTTGGTAAACCACTGGGTGAGGGACTGTTGGTAAACCACTGGGTGAGGGACTGTTGGTAAACCACTGGGTGAGGGACTGTTGGTAAACCACTGGGTGAGGGACTGTTGGTAAACCACTGGGTGAGGGACTGTTGGTAAACCACTGGGTGAGGGACTGTTGGTAAACCACTGGGTGAGGGACTGTTGGTAAACCACTGGGTGAGGGACTGTTGGTAAACCACTGGGTGAGGGACTGTTGGTAAACCACTGGGTGAGGGACTGTTGGTAAACCACTGGGTGAGGGACTGTTGGTAAACCACTGGGTGAGGGACTGTTGGTAAACCACTGGGTGAGGGACTGTTGGTAAACCACTGGGTGAGGGACTGTTGGTAAACCACTGGGTGAGGGACTGTTGGTAAACCACTGGGTGAGGGACTGTTGGTAAACCACTGGGTGAGGGACTGTTGGTAAACCACTGGGTGAGGGACTGTTGGTAAACCACTGGGTGAGGGACTGTTGGTAAACCACTGGGTGAGGGACTGTTGGTAAACCACTGGGTGAGGGACTGTTGGTAAACCACTGGGTGAGGGACTGTTGGTAAACCACTGGGTGAGGGACTGTTGGTACACCACTGGGTGAGGGACTGTTGGTACACCACTGGGTGAGGGACTGTTGGTACACCACTGGGTGAGGGACTGTTGGTACACCACTGGGTGAGGGACTGTTGGTACACCACTGGGTGAGGGACTGTTGGTACACCACTGGGTGAGGGACTGTTGGTAAACCACTGGGTGAGGGACTGTTGGTAAACCACTGGGTGAGGGACTGTTGGTAAACCACTGGGTGAGGGACTGTTGGTAAACCACTGGGTGAGGGACTGTTGGTAAACCACTGGGTGAGGGACTGTTGGTAAACCACTGGGTGAGGGACTGTTGGTAAACCACTGGGTGAGGGACTGTTGGTAAACCACTGGGTGAGGGACTGTTGGTAAACCACTGGGTGAGGGACTGTTGGTAAACCACTGGGTGAGGGACTGTTGGTAAACCACTGGGTGAGGGACTGTTGGTAAACCACTGGGTGAGGGACTGTTGGTAAACCACTGGGTGAGGGACTGTTGGTACACCACTGGGTGAGGGACTGTTGGTAAACCACTGGGTGAGGGACTGTTGGTAAACCACTGGGTGAGGGACTGTTGGTACACCACTGGGTGAGGGACTGTTGGTAAACCACTGGGTGAGGGACTGTTGGTAAACCACTGGGTGAGGGACTGTTGGTAAACCACTGGGTGAGGGACTGTTGGTACACCACTGGGTGAGGGACTGTTGGTAAACCACTGGGTGAGGGACTGTTGGTACACCACTGGGTGAGGGAGTGTTGGTAAACCACTGGGTGAGGGACTGTTGGTACACCACTGGGTGAGGGAGTGTTGGTAAACCACTGGGTGAGGGACTGTTGGTAAACCACTGGGTGAGGGACTGTTGGTACACCACTGGGTGAGGGAGTGTTGGTAAACCACTGGGTGAGGGACTGTTGGTACACCACTGGGTGAGGGACTGTTGGTAAACCACTGGGTGAGGGACTGTTGGTAAACCACTGGGTGAGGGACTGTTGGTAAACCACTGGGTGAGGGACTGTTGGTACACCACTGGGTGAGGGACTGTTGGTAAACCACTGGGTGAGGGACTGTTGGTACACCACTGGGTGAGGGACTGTTGGTAAACCACTGGGTGAGGGACTGTTGGTACACCACTGGGTGAGGGACTGTTGGTAAACCACTGGGTGAGGGACTGTTGGTAAACCACTGGGTGAGGGACTGTTGGTAAACCACTGGGTGAGGGACTGTTGGTAAACCACTGGGTGAGGGACTGTTGGTAAACCACTGGGTGAGGGACTGTTGGTAAACCACTGGGTGAGGGACTGTTGGTACACCACTGGGTGAGGGACTGTTGGTAAACCACTGGGTGAGGGACTGTTGGTAAACCACTGGGTGAGGGACTGTTGGTACACCACTGGGTGAGGGACTGTTGGTACACCACTGGGTGAGGGACTGTTGGTAAACCACTGGGTGAGGGACTGTTGGTACACCACTGGGTGAGGGACTGTTGGTACAACCACTGGGTGAGGGACTGTTGGTACACCACTGGGTGAGGGACTGTTGGTACACCACTGGGTGAGGGACTGTTGGTACACCACTGGGTGAGGGACTGTTGGTAAACCACTGGGTGAGGGACTGTTGGTAAACCACTGGGTGAGGGACTGTTGGTACACCACTGGGTGAGGGACTGTTGGTAAACCACTGGGTGAGGGACTGTTGGTACACCACTGGGTGAGGGACTGTTGGTAAACCACTGGGTGAGGGACTGTTGGTAAACCACTGGGTGAGGGACTGTTGGTAAACCACTGGGTGAGGGACTGTTGGTAAACCACTGGGTGAGGGACTGTTGATACACCACTGGGTGAGGGACTGTTGGTAAACCACTGGGTGAGGGACTGTTGGTAAACCACTGGGTGAGGGACTGTTGGTGAGACGAACCACTGGGTGAGGGACTGTTGGTAAACCACTGGGTGAGGGACTGTTGGTACACCACTGGGTGAGGGACTGTTGGTAAACCACTGGGTGAGGGACTGTTGGTACACCACTGGGTGAGGGACTGTTGGTACACCACTGGGTGAGGGACTGTTGGTACACCACTGGGTGAGGGACTGTTGGTAAACCACTGGGTGAGGGACTGTTGGTACACCACTGGGTGAGGGACTGTTGGTAAACCACTGGGTGAGGGACTGTTGGTACACCACTGGGTGAGGGACTGTTGGTACACCACTGGGTGAGGGACTGTTGGTACACCACTGGGTGAGGGACTGTTGGTACACCACTGGGTGAGGGACTGTTGGTAAACCACGATTACTGCATTTAGATGGTTGATTGGTTTAGATGGTTTGTTTTATTTCCAGGGTGGACTGGTGACAGATGGTTTGTTTTATTTCCAGGGTGGACTGGTGACAGATGGTTTGTTTTATTTCCAGGGTGGACTGGTGACAGATGGTTTGTTTTATTTCCAGGGTGGACTGGTGACAGATGGTTTGTTTTATTTCCAGGGTGGACTGGTGACAGATGGTTTGTTTTATTTCCAGGGTGGACTGGTGACAGATGGTTCCTTAGAGAGAAGCTAACTGCACACATTAATCACTATGTAAGTGTGCACTCAATCACAGTACTACTGATGTGTGTCAATCAACACTGTGGAGATGCTTGGGAAGCAGTTTGTTTGTTGACGTTGCAATGATAAAACAGTTGGTATGAAGGAAATATTAATTAATGTGAGCTGTGATTATGATTATGGCTACTGTAATGATCATCTTTATCATAGTCATGGTCTTTGACTTTATGATATTTTATTTTACTATCATGTCCCTGACTGTTTCTTTTCATCAGTGTAGCTCATGGTAGGGGCTAAACGCCCTAGCCTTTTCCTTTAAAAAACAAATTAAAAACAAATTATGCGTCAGCTCTTGTATTCCTAGTAAGGGTAACACTGTAAGAGTGTTCAGAAGAGGAACATATCACCTGAAGTGTATTACATTGCATAGAAATCCATTAAAATGCATTTCAATACACTATCAGTGTTATCATTTGTAATCTGACATTTGTAAAACACGTGCCACACCTAAAGCATTTTTCAGGTGAATGTTTTGACATTGGTGCATTGTGGTGCTACTAGTAGTTAATGTCTAGTACTGTTTTTGTGCTCTAACCAACAACTAACAAACACACATATTTATGATGGATAAAAAAGTCCCAGGGCTTCAAAGTGATATTTGTAGATGAAAATGACTCAGCACCACCCCTCATCTCGGATCCCGAGGGATTAGGTTACCCCATATGCCACTTCTGCATCCAAGATGGCTGCCCTGGAGGTTACACAACCAGGCATGAATAATTTACGCCTCAGAAACCTGCTACTTCTCACTCTCTCTCGCTCTTGCTCTCTCTCTCGTCCTCAAGCTTGGTTAGATGAATTGACATTATTGGTGGACCCAGACACTATACCATGAAAACTATTACAAAGGTGTGTCTGGCTTTGCATTCTCAACCAATCTATAATTGATGTTATTGTTGTGAGTAATTTGATGGAAATGGGGGAATGAATGGCTACTTTTGTCAGTATTCAACGTCCATGTCTGAGGAGGTCGGGAGTTGACGTGGAAACCGGCCACTAGGGGCAAACAGTGACTGATGTTAACTTCAAGTAGGTTTTGGTTTTGCTTGGGTGCTGTGGACGGGAAAGGCGGATGGGCGTAAGCATCCGCCCCTGATTCCAAAGGTTTCAAGTTTGAACCCAGCGATAGAAATTAGCTTTTGGATTTTTGTTTTAAAACCTATGCCAAACCTTAACACTTACCTAAACCATATGGAGTTAATGTCTAACCGTAACATTTAGGAGTTAATGCCTAAACTTAACCCTACAAATTTGGAGTTAATGTCTAACTTAACCTAAAAAACATTGAAATTTGACGTTTGAGAAACATGGATGAACAGTGAGACTGACAGCTAGTTTTGTAGCTAGGTCTGAAGTCTGCATGAGCATCATAGGTAAATATTTGCTGTTACGGGATACTTTTTCAAAGTAACTTTTCATACATAGATATATGATTATCTTTGATCATATGGGGGAATGTTGAAAAATCTGCCCACCTCTGAGCACTTTAAAATGTATGTCTCAGCAAGAATGTGATTCGTGTCTGTTTGTTTCATACTGAACTCCCTGACACATGGAGATGGTCCTTACTTCCTTGTAGTGCCCAAGGCTGTGTGCTTAGCATGCAGGAGAGAGAGCTGGGGTCTGTGTCCTCTGCTAGGGGCTGCCTCTCCTCTGCATACCTCTGGGATAGAGGTGCATTTGGGCTGGGGGAGTTAATACAGGCCCTGGATTGGGGCAAATGCAGGCCCTGGATTGGGGCAAGCCCAGGTGGTAAACGTGATGCCTCCCCCCAAGCAGTAGACACTGTATGGGAGCAGGGCTGCTGTGATCCTTCCAGAAGCAGGAGAGAGAGCAGGGAGAACTTCAGGGAGCTGACGCACCAGTTAATGCCTGCAGGGCGATGGAAAAGAAAACTGGGAGAGCATCTTGTAGGTGTCCACACACACACACAAACACACGAGCACACACGAGCACACACACGCACACACGTATACTGTATAAAGTCTATATAAATATATTTACATGGAAAACTACTTACAAAAACACAGACATACAGTATCAGTCAAAAGTTTGAACACACCTACTCATTCAAGGATATTTCTTTATTTTTTACTACAATAATAGTGAAGACATCAAAATTATGAAATAACACATATATAATCATGTAGTAACCAAAAAAGTGTTATACAAATCAAAATATATTGTATATTTGAGATTCTTCAAGGTAGCCACCCATTGCCTTGATGACAGCTATGCACACTCTTGGCATTCTCTCAACCAGCTTCAGCTGAACAGTCTTGAAGGAGCTCCCACAAAGGCTGAGCACTTGTTGGCTGCTTTTCCTTCACTCTGCGGTCCAACTCATCTCAAACCATCTCAATTGGGTTGAGGTCAGGTGATTGTGGAGGCCAGGTCATCTGATGTACCAGTCCATCACTGTCCTTCTTGGTCAAATAGCCCTTACACAGCCTGGAGGTGCATTGGATCAAAATAGTAAAAAAAAGAAAAACCCTGGAATGAGTAGGTGTGTCCAAACTGTACCTTTAGGCATACAAAAAAATGCACACACACACACACGCTCACGCACACACACACTGACATACACACACACACACACACACACACACACACACACACACACACACACACACACACACACACACACACACACACACACACACACACACACACACACACACACACACACACACACACACACACACACACACACAGTTCACAACAACACTTTAAAACGATAAATAATTGACTTCATGGGAAAAAGAGGCAATTATCACTGTCGATTTACCACATCTGTGACTGACATGAAGGCTTAAAAACTCAAACAAGGCTTTTATAAGGTTCTAAAAATCCATGCTCTACCGGGGCAAGACGGAGGGTTTTCTGCTCTAGTACAGAGAGATGTATCCACGCTTTGTCTTTCAAAGACGACAGAAAAGACACAACACATTGCTTATTTCGTAGCAGTAGTTTCCTACAGCTATATACTTGAAAACGCTTGACAAAGGACCTTTGAAATTGTGGGCATGCTTTCTACATATGTGTGCGGGCAATTTCAGCAATATTCAAACTTAAACCTAGCAAATTAGTTTTATATTGTCTCCTTTTAATTACTGATAGCTTTGCATTGTCTGTGAAGGCATTATCTGTGAGAAGAGTAGCTATACAATGTGTTAAAATAAGTGTTGTGCAAACAGGATAGATGAAAGGAAAGTGGTTGAATTAAGCATGCAGCCTTTAAGTGACCTGTTAGAAATGACATGGCATTGTGTGTCAGTTTCCATGGTCTACCATTGATGATGTCATGGTGGTAACATCATGCTCAGCCCTGGAAAGGGTCAGTGGGGAGACTGTTCACTGTCAGTACTGTAAATGCTGACTTTGAACGTAATCTTCAACCACATTCAATTTTCTCCCAAATTCACAGGCTGAAGTTAATCTTACCCCCGTTTTATCTTGTTTGTGTTTTTGAAGATGTCAATGCCACGTGTGTGTGTTTTATTATTTATACCTGTAATTAAAGGTTCATTATTTGTATTAATTTAAGGTCAAATCTGTTCAGTTTGTTTCAGTTTTTATAGTAAATAACTGTTTTGTTTGCTTTGGGACTTCCTGGCAACACACGCCAGCAAAATTGACAATGCTGATAAACCCTGATAATCTGTAGTGTCCACAGACCTAAAACCTAAAAATCTCTCACATTCCCTCTTCATCTCTTTAGAGCTTACGTGGGAAAAGTATTTCCACATTGTGCTTTTATCAACAGATAAATGGTGAAGACAAACAATACAGGCCAGATTTGGACTGAAGGGTTGACTCTTAGGCATTGACATTTTGAAGCCTCGGATATCAACTACGTTTACATAACTACTGCTATTCACATTTTGTTTAGTTTCATCATGTTGCTTGCTATATTGTAATACAATTTGCGTAGCTCTAAAATCACCATACAGTATAAAGAAATGAATTCAGCACAGGCAATGTAATACAGATTTGCACTCTTTGCTGTTGTCTTTTTGTTATCATACTAGTTACACGCACCGTCGTTCTGTTAATGTAACAACATGATGCAATATAAGACAATTTCTACAAAATTAGTCTTACAATATGAACCTCCACACAATATATTTGATTACATTCATATTTAATGGCAGATTGAGCTTATTTTTGTTCCTGTCCAATTCATTGTTTCGTTAAATGATTGTTGTGCATAAGACAATTCATGTGAAGTCATTCTAAATAGGATAAATTAAAACATGAAACCAGGAGCCCTGTGTTGCTTTTATAATACTTTCAAAATCCACAATTACCCTGACAATAGCTGCTTTCCACATCAATGGCACTTACAGTGAGTGACCTTTTTCCTTTATTTAAAAAAAAACACTTTTTATTCAGACCGTTCTGAAAGGAGAGGGGGAGACAGGCAAGTGGGAGCATGATTATTGAACCCATGTCTACAAGAGGTGAAGAGTATATATAACGGGGGAGCTTTATAGCTACACAAGATGCTCTGCACACAATGACCCTATTTCATCATGCAAGCTGCTCTTCAAACCATTTGCATGAACATGTAGAGCTCAGAATGAACATGTAGAACTAAAATGACTAAATCAAATAAAGCTACAACATGGTGTGGGCATGCTTTAGCTCCACATACAGTAAAATAAAAGCTATCCTCTGAAACACATTTTTCTAATGAAAATATTTTTCTCATTAGAACCAAACCACATAAACACAACCAGGTGATTGATTCAGAGAGGGAGAGAAAGAGCGAGAGAGAGAGGGAGAGAAAGAGCGAGAGAGAGAGAGGGAGAGAAAGAGCGAGAGAGAGAGAGGGGGAGGAAGAGCGAGAGAGAGAGGGAGAGAAAGAGCGAGAGAGAGAGAGGGGGAGGAAGAGCGAGAGAGAGAGGGAGAGAAAGAGCGAGAGAGAGAGGGGGAGGAAGAGCGAGAGAGAGAGGGAGAGAAAGAGCGAGAGAGAGAGAGGGGGAGGAAGAGCGAGAGGGAGAGAAAGAGCGAGAGAGAGAGGGGGAGGAAGAGCGAGAGAGAGAGGGAGAGAAAGAGCGAGAGAGAGAGAGGGGGAGGAAGTGCAAACTATGCCAGGCCCAGTTGTATTCACCACACATTTCAGGACTATTTTTATCACATGCTAATTAGCTACACTTTTATTTCTGTTATCCCACACCATGGAGAGACCACAGGGGGTTAGCACTACAGTAAAGAGGATTCTTCTAACCTCGTCACTTTTTAACTGCTTCGGCATTGCCGAACGAACAACCAACTGATGAAAAGTGGCAATTATAACTTATAACTTCAGGGTTATGATTTGGGAATCAGGTGTTCTCCACGTACCCCCCCCCCCCCACCACCACCACACACACACACACACACACACACACACACACACACACACACACACACACACACACACACACACACACACACACACACACACACACACACACACACACACACTGCCATAAATCCACTGTAAAAAAAAAAAAAGCAGAAGTGATATAGTTGTGGCTTCAAATGTAAAAGATCAGTGACTTCACAATCAATCCCTTCACTTTCTAAGATGAAATAGGCGAGGCACACACTTCAGCGGAATTTCTCACAGATGATCCATCCAATATCCGTTGGTGGGGGAAGAGGCAAGAAATTAATTGTCCACTTCCCCAATATGAAACAATATGAGCTGAGAAGTGTTTTCTGTGTGTGTGCGCGTCACATCACTCTTCTCTGCACTGCCCCTCTCTCTCTCTCTGAACTCCCACAGACAACTTTCAGACCAGCACTGCACTCCTCGCCATGATTTCAGAATTTCAAAGTTTCCATACAGGAGAGGCTATAAAATATATTTCCATGATGAATCTCATTGGAAAATGCGATCAATTCCGAATATTTATAGTTTAAAATTTATCAGCAGTTCATAGTGTTTTATTGTTGGAAATGACAAAACCTGAATTGAAATCCTTACCCAGGATTGTATAGATATAATTCTATCATAGCTCCCTCATCATGCATCAACTCATAACTTTCCATATTCATAATCAACTCACATGTGATTGATAGATGGGTGAACACGTAGTGTATCATTCTATAATCCTGTGAGAATCACAGAGGAGGCTGAGGCCACCTTAACCAGTGCTGCTTGCCACAGCAGTTTGAGGATCCATGTCATTCCCTCTGTCCAATAGACAAAGCAGTAAACAATGTTTAAGATGAATTCCCCTGACAGTCAGACTGTCTGCCTGAGACCATTTACTGACTGATTGAGATGATTTGATTGGTCTCTCTCTCTCTCTCTCTCTCTCTCTCTCTCTCTCTCTCTCTCTCTCTCTCTCTCTCTCTCTCTCTCTCTCTCTCTCTCTCTCTCTCTCTCTCTCTCTCTCTCTCTCTCTCTCTCTCTCTCTCTGTCTCTCTCTCTTTCTCTCTCTCTTTCTCTCTCTCTCTCTCTCTCTCTCTCTCTCTCTCTCTCTCTCTCTCTCTCTCAGATAATACTTACAAATTATTTTCAGGGTTATCATATTTCAAGACATATTCATTTGATGTCTTTCTCAGAAACTCTTCTGTCATATCTGGCCTCAACAGAAAAAGTTGAATCTCCAGTTTCATCGCCCCAGTGCTTCAAACCTGAGACTCTGCAACAATAAAACCCGCTAAGCACATTACCGCTTCGAGTTTCATCCATTATGCAAAAACCACTGCGGTTGATGTCAGAATGTATGCCCGTAGTCAGACGAAGGGCAGAAGCCATAAAGGCCACGTTTTAGGACAGATTGCTAACACAGAAAACTAAGTGACTTTGGACCGCGTCATGGCAACGGAGGATGGTACCATAGTCGTTTGGCTAATAGCAGCAGAGCTCGTTTCGAAAGCATTACAGGGATGTATTGGACCCCTCTCTGCAAGCAGCAAGGGAGCGAAACTGATACCCTCCACCTTCTCCCGGCATTATGTCGCAGCTTGTCGGCAGTCAGGTTGCCGTCTGTGTATGATAATTCCCGGTGCCTGGCAGGTGCAGCGTCTCAAGGGGAGAATGAGGGTACAGGCTGCTCCCATCCCTCTGATTTCTCTCTTTCCCCCTGCTCCCCTCCAAACTGCAGCCTGTCTATTGTAATAGAAAGTGCCCACAGCAAATTGCTCACCTGCACTTTTCCAGAAAGAAAGAGGTTCCTCTGAAAATGTGATCCTCCTCCCATATAGTCAGGACAGGTATGCTCGCGGGACTGGATTTGTTGATGTGTGTGTGATGCCTTTTTGGAACTTCTTTCTAGAGTCAGAAAAGGAGAATGCTGGGATACAAAAAAAATACATACAAGGAATTAACCACAATTCCCTTGATTGCGCAAATATCTCTTTACATTTTTCAAACCAACTTTGCCTTCCAATTCAATATCTCTTAATTACATTCAAGAAATAATTATATTTTAAAACTTGAGAATGCTAAGTTTTTATATAATTATTCCAATTGTAATGAAGAGGAATGGAGATACAGAGTGTAAGCTTGCAGCTCTCCCAGGATGAATAAATAAAAACATCAATCACCAGATCGGAGGACATTGGAAATGCTTATTTCTGAGATAAGGCGTTCTCTGGATCCACATCAAGCCACAGTACATCACCCACATTCCTACCCACACAGGAAAGGGGAGGAAGCTTTTCTAATTACATACTACTCAATCCTGCCCCAATTAACAGCGTTCCGTGCTAAAACTCAATCAATCAGTCACATTTTAATATACTATGGCAGTGTTTGGAGCATCAAAGATGAATTGAAATGATAATAAACCTGATGGATTAAAAAAAAAGTTTGAAGGGCACACTCGCTACTGATATAGAACATTTTGAAATCAACTGTCATGGGTAAAAGGCCATATAGGTATTTTTAATTTGAGATTTAATAGTTTATTTATTTGCACAGTCAGGAGTGTGAAAATACAATTAGGCTGCTGCATTGACCTTATATACTACCAATTGGTCACATTTACACATACAGTACATTGGTTTAACCTTTACTTTTATAATTACTTACTTTAACTTCCATAACTGACACCAATAACAGCCAACAAAATCACCCTTTCAACATTCCTTATGAGCCCAAGTTAGGCATTTGACTGCTTGCGCCATTCTCAACTATTTTAACAATTCTACAATAAATCCCCATGCATTTGCAGCTTTCCTTCTCTGCCGCCAAGGCACACTCGCAATCTGCATATCGTTACTGTCACACTCCTCACACATCCTCTCTGCTTCATTATTCCGGTTAGCCAAATCCCCCTCCCCTGACCGAGCAGCGGAGTTATGCTGACATTTTAATGAAACGTCAGCAGGTGATATTTTTAAGATATTGAACCAGTACAATAGGACACAATTAACAGCGATTCATATCTCTCAGTAAATCTGCTCGAGGAGGCACTGCCTGCGCTGTCTTCCTCCTCCTACGCATGAGTGAGATGATCGATAGACAGTCATCTGCCGGTGAGACATCATTGAACTTATCAGCGAAATTTCCAACACACTTTAACATCGGGCAGGCAAATACTGGGACACCAAAGTTTTTTCCCTGCAGCTTACGAGAGGATGTGTACATTTTTACAACACGAGAATATGGTACAGCTGTACATTTAAATTCCCTGGTGTGTAAATCTTTGGTTAGGAAATCATCTCTGTGTCTGTTACTACCAGAGACGGTGTTTAAATGTACAGCACCCATGGAGGAGGCACATCAACACACTTCAAATATTGTGATTTAGTAGCCCGTGTCTAATAAGATGAAAGTCTACTGTATATTCCAGAACAATCCTAAAGGTGCTATAGGATATGCATTGTAGCTTTGGGATCTTTTCTCTCAACAGTAACTATGAGTTGTATTTCAATATATAGGATAAATAGATGATGAAATAATCCATTCCAAAGGCAAGTGAAAATGATCTACCTCAAGGTGACAATAACAAAGTTAAATGGAAAATATGACTACCTTCGTATCAATTGGCTAGAAGGTGAACGCTTTCTTCCAAAAGGCCTTGAAAATACGGTAGGGGTTTGGAGCACATTGTTATCCCAACGACTTACCAATAACAACTCCAACCATTGGGGGAGTTTGAGAAGAAGATGGAGGAGAGATAAGGAGAAAAGATAAACTGTTCCCTCATTGGGTTAAAATGGCTGACTTTTAAATCACCCTTTTATTCCTGCCCAGCTCTTATCCCACTTCCAGCAAGGTCACGGTGCAAACACACCACCAACCTCGTCACTAATGAATATCCATGCACATCCTCCTCCTCACCACGCGACACGTATCCCAGCGTACTGAGCGGTACTAGAAGGTCAAACAGCCTCCCAACACTGATAACGGCGTGGACTCAAAGCATGGGGAGAATGGATGGATGGGGAGAACCTGGGTCATATCTCACGCCCATCTCCAACTGAGCTTTCATCTCATCTATGGGCTGAGGTCAAGCTAGCAGCCATGTCAAGTCGCAGCATACTATCCAGACTGAATGATGAGTGAAGCGTGTTTCCTAATGAAGCTCATCATTAAAAAACTCCACAACAAACGTGTCGGCTTATGATGCAACTTATCTCCAGAGTGAAGTAAAGGAAAATTAGGGGAGGTAGAGGTATGATGCAATAGGTTGTTAATTTTATAGTAGAGTGTTTTTGTTCCATGCATACGGCAGGTGTGGTTGCTACCACTGAGAAATAGCAACCCTTGGTACGTTTCAACAAATGTTTTCTGCCCAATAAAGCCAAGTGATTTAATGTCACTACATGTTGTTCAGAAGGTATTGTTGGTGGGTGCATTCCTGCATTTCTCTATGTAAGACTGTCCTCCTAACCACTGCAGTAGCTGACAGGCTATCCTCCCAAGATATCACAACAAGAAAGACACATCACAAGACTCATGCTTTGTTTAGCCAATGAAAATGGAAGCAGCGGCCCTCGTTAAAACTGCTGTGATGGAGGTTTGTGGTGATGGAGGTGAAGGTCTGGAATGGCCCTGGACGGTTCTAAATAGGAAGTGAAGCAAAGGTGAGGAGGGAGAGTGGGATATATGGAGGAGAATGGTGGTGTTGGGAGAGGAGGAGAGCCAGGTTTATGGGATGAGATAGGAGGGGGGTAGGGGGTTGAGAGGAGGAGGGAGAGATCTTCCACTGACTCTCTCCTCATTCCTGCCGAGTGATTGATATGAGAAGGGCCTCGGAGCCCCTCAGGAAATGCTTCCCCCTCCCTCCTTCCCTTCGTCCTCTTCTCCCTCAGCACACTCTGGTTTCCCCCTCTGCTGGGTCCACAGTGGCTTGCCCCGGGCAGACAGTGATGGAGAGGGCGCTAACATAGTGGCACTGGGGGGGTGGATGAAGTGGAGAGGGAAGGGGGGGGGGGCACAGTGGAGTACAGCCCATGACAACAGCGCAAACCAGTGCCCTAGGCATTCCCTAAACATCCATCCAACCACTTTGCATCTCATCCATCGACTACATTGAACAACTTCCGGACTTAGAGCCGTGGAGAAGGGGAATGAGGAGCAACACAGGGATATTCAAATACTGCAAATGAGCAGTACTATAAAAACATTTTCTAAGCACAGTGTATTTTACAGGGGAATCTCCCAGCAAGTGTAGGACCTTATCTCAATGCTTCCAGCCAAAAGTATTTCCATTGGAATGCAAGGGATGATATTTAATCATTCTGCTGAGATCTGCAACACTAGGCTAATCTCCATTTTCACAATCACATAGTGCCTGTGGTTATGTGATTTCCTGCTGTTGGGTGAGGCACAGAAGTGGCGAACAATGCAATGTATTTCACTCTCAGAAAAGGACCAGGCAGTGTACGAGTATGTGGCATTAACATATTGGTATGCAGTTAACCCCAATAGGCGTATTCAAATCAAATGTTATTTGTCACGTGCGCTGAATGCATGAATGAATGAATGAATGAATTAATTAATCTTCTCCTTTCCCCCCTCTGATAACCAGGTGGTGAATCGCATCTCTGCATGTCTGGCAGACATATCAGTGTGGATGACGGATCACCACCTCAAGCTGAACCTCGGCAAGACGGAGCTGCTCTTCCTCCCGGGGAAGGACTGCCCGTTCCATGATCTCGCCATCACGGTTGACAACTCCATTGTGTCCTCCTCCCAGAGTGCTAAGAACCTTGGCGTGATCCTGGACAACACCCTGTCGTTCTCAACTAACATCAAGGCGGTGACCCGTTCCTGTAGGTTCATGCTCTACAACATTCGCAGAGTACGACCCTGCCTCACGCAGGAAGCGGCGCAGGTCCTAATCCAGGCACTTGTCATCTCCCGTCTGGATTACTGCAACTCGCTGTTGGCTGGGCTCCCTGCCTGTGCCATTAAACCCCTACAACTCATCCAGAACGCCGCAGCCCGTCTGGTGTTCAACTTTCCCAAGTTCTCTCACGTCACCCCGCTCCTCCGCTCTCTCCACTGGCTTCCAGTTGAAGCTCGCATCCGCTACAAGACCATGGTGCTTGCCTACGGAGCTGTGAGGGGAACGGCACCTCCGTACCTTCAGGCTCTGATCAGGCCCTACACCCAAACAAGGGCACTGCGTTCATCCACCTCTGGCCTGCTCGCCTCCCTACCTCTGAGGAAGTACAGTTCCCGCTCAGCCCAGTCAAAACTGTTCGCTGCTCTGGCACCCCAATGGTGGAACAAACTCCCTCACGACGCCAGGTCAGCGGAGTCAATCACCACCTTCCGGAGACACCTGAAACCCCACCTCTTTAAGGAATACCTAGGATAGGATAAAGTAATCCTTCTAACCCCCCCCCCCCTTAAAAGAGTTAGATGCACTATTGTAAAGTGGTTGTTCCACTGGATATCATAAGGTGAATGCACCAATTTGTAAGTCGCTCTGGATAAGAGCGTCTGCTAAATGACTTAAATGTAAATGTAAATGTAATGTAATGAATGCAACAGGTGTAGACTTTACCATGAAATACTTACTTACAAGACCTTAATCAACAATGAAGAGGTTTTTTTTTTATTAAGAAAATATTAGCAAAAAAATGTATGTAACACAATAAAATAACAATGAGGCTATATACAGGGGGTACCGGTACTGAGTCAATGTACCGGGGAACGGGCTAGTCGAGGTGATTGAGGTAACATGTACACATAGACATAGATAATAAACATTGAGTAGCCGCAGCGTAAAAAAGGGGGCCAATGCAAATAGTCCGTGTGGCCATTTGATGAACTGTTATGGTAGTCTTATGGCTTGGGGGTTGAAGCTGTTCACCCATCAGAGGAGGGGTGGGGGAGGAGGGGCGGGGGAGGAGGGGCGGGGGGCTCTACTAATCTACTGTATATGGAATTGTTTTAAGAAGGTTATACCAAGGATCATTTTGCTATTTGATTTTACATTTTAAGACCCCTTGAGGTATTAAAAAAATATAGAAAAAATCGAGGCAACCAGTCAGGATGCTGTCGATGATGCAGCTGTAGAACTTTTTGAGGACCTGAGAACCCATGCCAAATGTTTTCAGTCTCCTGAGGGGGAATAGGCGTTGTCGTGCCTTCTTCACGACTGTCTTGGTGTGTTTGGACCATGATAGCTTGTTAGTAATGTTTACACCAAGGAACTTGAAGCTCTATTGACCCCAATCCAAGTCATAGTGCCTTCTTAACACAATCTGTGGTTTTGCCCTGAGATGAGTTCATTTGATTAATATTCCTCAGGGAAAGAGGAGCCTGTGATGCTTTTCTATATTGAATTCCCACTCCCAGGCCGGAATTCAATGTGGCCGCGGGTTGTTGACAATGCAGCTTTTAAAGGCAATTTCAGATTCAGCCAACATATGCAGCGTTTATCATGAATGAGATTTCTGGGAACGCGGGAACATTGCCCTTAAAAGCAACATTGTCGACAACCAATGGTCAGACTGAATCGTGGCCTTTATTGTCTGCTGTTCAGCAGAAGCGTTCAAAAACTCTAGAATAAATACAATTAAAAGACATGGCCTTGCAGCTCCCAAGCATTAACCTCTGACCTTTCTGACTGATCTCCTATTGACTTGAGTCTGAGACTCCCTCCGAGTACACTAAACCTAGCTCACTACAGAACATGGAGGCTGCTGAGGGGAGGACTGCTCATAATAATGGCTGGAATGGAGTGAATGTACTGGTATCCAACACATGAACCATTACATTCACTACATTCTAGCCATTATTATGAGCAGTCCTCCCCTCAGCAGCCTCCATTGGTGACCACCCTCCAACAACACATCAATCTCCCTAACTACAGTATCTCTCAGTGTGGGTAAAGCCAATTGCACAAGCCAGACACTTCTTTCCCTGCTTTTCACAACCACCACCACCACTCCTTCCCCACTTTATCAGAAACTCAGTTGCTGTCAGTGCAAGACTGGTGTGCAGAACCTGAAGTGCAGTTTAATTTCAAACCCGTCATTAGACCGTTCATTTACTCCCTTCCTTCCCGGAGCCAATATTTACCATTCAGATAGCTGCTGCTTTTCCCTGCATAAAGCTCTGATCTGCAGCGGCCCAGGAAGAGAGATAACAGTGATTCCGGCCCTCTCTCTCTCTCTTTCTGTCTCTCTCCTCAGGGAGACACTCAGGACGAGTAAATCTCTCCAGTACAGCACCGATAAACCAGGGATGTCCAGAGTGAAAGAGCAAAACACACAGAGAGAGAGAGAGAGGGGTGTGGGGTGTTTAGGAGGGAGATAAAGAGTGTGAAGCTGGAAGAGAGAGGTACTGGAGGAGAGGGGTACTGGAAGAGAGAGGTACTGGAGGAGAGGGGTACTGGAGGAGAGGGGTACTGGAGGAGAGGGGTACTGGAGGAGAGGGGTACTGGAGGAGAGAGGTACTGGAGGAGAGGGGTACTGGAGGAGAGGGGTACTGGAGGAGAGGGGTACTGGAGGAGAGAGGTACTGGAGGAGAGGGGTACTGGAGGAGAGGGGTACTGGAGGAGAGGGGTACTGGAGGAGAGGGGTACTGGAGGAGAGGGGTACTGGAGGAGAGGGGTACTGGAGGAGAGGGGTACTGGAGGAGAGGGGTACTGGAGGAGAGGGGTACTGTAGACAAAGATGAATTAGAGCAAACGTACTGTAAGTGACCAAGTACAGATTTAGGATCTTAATTTGACCACCCTGTTGCAGAAGGACTTTCCTGTAATGCAGAAAATGTAATACTTGTAGTGTATGAGGTTTAAAAAGGCTTATGAAGTTTGTCAATTCACCTTTCAAATTTCAGACTTGATTTTCCCTTACAAAAAATGTATCGACCCCTAAAAAAAGCCTATTATTTATAATTCACATTTCCTGTTGCTTATGAGCCAAACTGGCTCAAATGAAGATCCTACATCTGTAGCATAAATGGTCCATTTTTAAAAATGCACTGAGTGTTCAAAACATTAGGAACACTTGCTCTTTCCATGACATAGATTGACCAGGTGACAGCTATGATCTCTTATTGATGTCACCTCTTAAATCCACTTCAATTAGCGTAGATGAAAAGGAGGAGACAGGTTAAATAAGGATTTTTAAGCCTTGAGACATGGATTGTGTATGTGTGCCATTTAGAAGATGAATGGGCAAGATAAAAGATCTAAGTGCTTTTGAACGGGGTATGGTAGTAGGTGCCAGGCACACCGGTTTGAGTGTGTCAAGAACTGCAATGCTGCTGGGTTTTTCACACACAACAGTTTCCCATGTGTATTGAGAATGTTCCACCACCCAAAGGACATCCAGCCAACTTGACACAACTGTGGGAAGCATTGGAGTCAACATGGGCCAGCATCCCTGTGGAACACTTTTGACACCTTGTAGAGTCTATGCCCTGGTGAATTGAGGCTGTTCTCAGGACAAACTCAATATTAGGAAGTTTTTTTGTACACTTAGTGTACATCCTCCACTACGACCACATCTACACTGAAGATTATGATCTATAATTAGATGTTATGTTATGATTGTACAAGTTTTGAATTTATTTGAATACAATGCATGGTAATGATGTGAATGTATTCATTTCAGACAATTCTCATACATACAGAACTGCAAAAAAAGGCAAACACATTTTTATTGAATGTATTTTATTGTAAAGCTATAAGGAAGGATAATTACAAGATATTGTTTCTTTGATTTGCTCAGCAAAAATAAAAGACCACATTTATTGTTCAAACATGCAGATACTGATCTTAACATAATAAAACTAATTAGGCTAAAAACAAACATAGAACCAGATTTCCTCAAAGCCACTATTTTGCAATAAAGATCAAATTTAAATTAAAATGAAACAGAGTAAAAAGCCATAAAGCCAGTGAGTAGTTACAGAAGAGGTTTTAGACAGAATCAGCATCTTCACCATTTCTGCACAAACCTGACCACTCACACCCTAACATACCCTAATGGGAAAAATATCTTACAATTTAGACTTGTCGTTGGATTTCACAATGGTTTTTTTCTTCATTTAAAAAAAAGCTACACTTGCATGTACATAAAACTGTACCAGAAAACAAGGCATCACAAGCATGTTTCCTATATATATTGTATATAACCAACAATTAGGCTACAAAGTTTGACTTTCTATAAAGACATAATTTAGCGGCAGCTGTTTATTCCTGTTTTCTTCTTCTCGTTTAGAAAGCTCACCCGACCTTTTGGGGCTAGTTACCTTGAGGGGAGCAAGTTTCACTTTCTTCAGCTTTTGGGGTAAGAAAGGAATGAGGAACCCAATAACTGAATAACTCTACATGGCACAAAGTGAGATCGTTTCAAATGAACTGTTTTCTCAATAAGCATCATCTGCTTTGTTTCAGTTCCTTTAACTGATTTTGTGATTGTTTATTCAAAGTTATGACAGTTACGTTTCCATGTCATAGCATTTTGTGTGTTTCATTGTATTGTGAGTATGTTAGAGTTATGCTGTCATTAAGCACCCATCATTAAGGGAAACAGGAAACGTAGAACACAGTCTGCCTTGTGGAAATGCAGGACATATTTTACAAAGCCAAAAATCCAATGCCTCTGGTAAAAATAGCAAATACCATTTATATGTATATGTTTATAGCTGTGTTGTTTTTATTCTATTAATAAAACAACATTGACAACAACAAAAATGTATATATTTATAAAATTGGCTGTTTCATGCTCTACTAAATCTCCTCATCAGGAACAACCAGCACCTACCTATGTCTTTGACCAGCCCAAGTTGATATTTGCACCTTGATTAACTGTGTATTGTTTGTTCTGCTGGTATGATTTGACACCATAATGCGATGTGATTGGAGCTTTAACATAATTGATAGACCTTGGAGGTGGGCATCGAATTGAACTGCCCATCCCAGTGATGTCATTATAATGGTGGGGTCCTACAAATGAGGGCTCAATGCCACTCCACATACCATTGACTGAGCCATTTTCAAAACACACACCTAAACATCACACACTGGAAAGCAAAGTGATTTCAATTAGCACTCTAAACTCATTCTAGGTTGCTTTAATGAATAATTAGGAATCAAGATATATAGACCAACAAGGGAATCCCTTGATAACATTACAAGTACTGATCTACATTCCATTTTCTATTCACTATAATTAATATCCAACCATATTTATGAGCACACCCAATTCTCTGAATCTGTTAAATAGTCTCTTAAAAGCAAACGAGGTGGAATTATCATCATGATGAGGATTCGAACATTACTGAGCACAAAAACACAAAAGGGATGTGAAAAAGGTGTGCCAAATAATATCCCTTGTCATCCATGTTACGCCTATCTGCACTGACTGCATTCCATGTTTCACGGACCAGTTACTGTATAAGCCGATCCGTTGAGGTAAAGAGTTCTACATGCTTCATGAATTAAGGAATACAATTGAATAAAATGCACACACAAAGCAAAAACCAACCAAATCAACACAGGCATGCTTTGCCTCAGCATAAAATAGGATGCCGCTGCAGTGGTGCTAGACACACGTGCACACTCTCTCATACGCATGCACGCGCACACACACACACACACAGTCTTCTCCTGCCAGTATCTGTGACAGCTCCTCTCTAGGGATAAACTCCAGGTGATTCCCCTTGGAGAGAGTGAGAGTTTGTGAGACTGTCAGAAGAGTCCATAGAGCTTAGGTGGAGCCATCTTTTTACAGTATGCAGGCAGCACCTCTAAAGCTACAAATACAGAAAATACACCTGTGTGCTACATACAAGCGCGTGCACACACGCACGCACGCACGCACACACACACACACACACACACACACACACACACACACACACACACACACACACACACACACACACACACACACACACACACACACACACACACACACACACACACACACACACACACACACACACACACACACACACACACACACATGCTCTCCTCATCCTCTCTCAAATTTCACCCTGTGTTCACATTGAGCCTCAAAGGTTAAAGGAAAGCAAATAGCATCACATCTCAAAGGTCAGCTTCTCCGCACCACCACAAAAAGCTGGGGTTAATTGGTGCCACATGACCTACCCCCTTCACAAATCATTTACTCTCACTCCATCTCTATCTCCATCTCCCTCCCCATTTGTTGTTCAAGGACCCCTCCTCCCCCTCCCCCTCCTCCCCGCAGCCCTCTTCCCCGTCAGCCCTCTGTATATCAGCTATTTCAACTCAGAAGATGGAGCTCAGAAGGGCTTAGAGTCTATCCCTCCGGCGCTGGAGGTCCTGATCAGTCCATGGGTGGGCAAGAGAGGTTACCAGGGGACTAGAGGCCATGTCAGGGAGAACCAGGGGACAAGAGGCCCTGTCAGGGAGAACCAGGGGACTAGAGGCTCTGTCAGGGAGAACCAGGGGACTAGAGGCTCTGTCAGGGAGAACCAGGGAACTAAAGGCCCTGTCAGTGAGAACCAGGGGACTAGAGGCCCTGTCAGGGAAAACCAGGGAACTAAAGGCCCTGTTAGGGAGAACCAGGGGACTAGAGGCCCTGTCAGGGAAAACCAGGGGACTAGAGACCCTGTCAGGGAGAACCAGGGGACTAGAGGCCCTGTCAGGGAGAACCAGGGATCTACAGGCCCTGTCAGGGAAAACCAGGGGACTAGAGGCCCTGTCAGGGAGAACCAGGGGACTAGAGGCTCTGTCAGGGAGAACCAGGGGACTAGAGGCCCTGTCAGGGAGAACCAGGGGACTAGAGGCCCTGTCAGGGAGAACCAGGGGACTAGAGGCCCTGTCAGGGAGAACCAGGGGACTAGAGGCCCTGTCAGGGAGAACCAGGGGACTAGAGGCCCTGTCAGGGAGAACCAGGTATCTAAAGGCCCCGTCAGGAAGAACCAGGCGACTAGAGGCCCTGTCAGGGAGAAAAAAATGCTTGTTTGCTGTGAAGGAACACCACAGGGTAAACCAGTGACTTAATATCGGACCAGTGTTTGATCTATAAATTATCAAACAAGGACATGAAATCAACGTTGAGATATACTTTGAATGAACAGTTAGGATCCTTCTGTTACTGTGTATGGACCTTCCTGTGGAGAAGTCATTGGGAGGATTTGGTTGAACATTACTTTGTGTTCATTAGAATGAGTGATGATGAAAATTGTATTCATTAATTAATGTAATATATTGTACAATGTTGACATAGCCCAGTAGAACTGAAATACAGTTGATTTCAAACAGATTCAAAACAGATTCAATGCTGTCCACCGTTCCTTTCGTTCCTTAATTGTTCATGTAGCCTTCCCTTTATTATGTTGCTTTAAATAAAATATGTGCTTTTTCAAAAGTCACAGGGATTGATTGTCACCATGATAGACCTATGACTGAGATTTTTAAATTATGCATTATTTACAATGATTAACCATTTAGTCACATGTATATCATGGTATACATTGAAGCACGCACAATCAAGTCAGCCATTGACTTGTAGAATGTGAACTGTAATTCAAAGCACACTAAAAATACATAATAAAAAAAAGCAGTCTACGGTCAGATACAGGAACATAAGATACACTTACTAGTCTGACCTTGTTACCTTAGCTTTTTGTTGCCATGACCCTTAAATGACCCCACCTGAATCATGTTTTGTATTCTAGCAAGCCATAACAACAACAATGTCTCTGAGTGTGTCCTGCGGTGGTGTTTCTGTTGTGCGAGAGCTCCAGCTGTAGTGTTAGTAGTCTGGAGGTCTTTTTCACGCTCTCTTTTTTCTCCTCGATGCGTTTTCATTAGTCCAATCATGGCTGATGCTCATTGCCACAGGTGAAATCCCCATTACTGTCAGCAGTTATTATTATGAGACTCAAAATTAACTTCCAAACCGCCAGGACACCCTGCTCGCTTTTGAGATGTGGAAATGATCACTGCTAATGAACGATGCCTCCAGGCTCAATTAGAGCAATGCCTCTGCATGGCGGGGTTAGCGGGGTTAGCGCGCTAGTGTATAGGAGAGCTGTGAATCCTCCCCTACTCTACAACTACTACCACCGTCACACCACAGGACCAGGACAGCCTTTACCTCACACCCACAGCAGGTCTCTAACAGCCGTGCTACAGTGGGGAGCTGACTTGGAACAGCAGGTGATAAATACCATCAGTTTTCACAAAGATGACTACTAAATTGCCAAACTTAGAAACTAGAGATTGCAATATATGGGAGTTAGAGTTATGGAGTACGTGCACCATGGAACGATACACCTTAACAAAAGCAAGCTGTTTCTTGTTGCTCTACAACTGGATACCTGGTGTGAATTGATCCTTCGGTGAGACCTCAATCAAGGAGTTTGAGATTTGGATGGTGAGGGATTGAAAATGCACAGCAGTAGACATTGACATCTACTTCAGCCAACACATTTAACACCAGCACCATTTTTTTCTCAAATGTTTTTCTTTTGTCCAAGATCATAGTAAAGATGAGGAATACAAAGTCACAAATTTGTACTGTAGCTTCACATGTTCAGTGATGTGTCAAAGGTTATGAATCCTCCCAGTGTTACACTTGGTATTGTCCACCGGTGCATCATGGATAACACAACCAACCAACAAAGGTTCCACATCACTGTGAGATGTTAACGACAATGACTCGAAAAAAGGTACAGCTCTTATTGAAGCTCTTCACAGCCAAAGGAAAATAATCTAATAAAATGCTTAAAGTCCAACTCATGTCCGTTGTATTTACAGCTCTGTACATTGATAAAGACCTCTTGGCTGTGAAAAATGTGTTGAGGACTTTAATGTCTTATGTTGAGCAAAAGGTTGGCAAAATGATCAGTTAGCTGTGTCCTCTTGAGTAGGAGCAGGACGACTCGAACTAAATTCTTCCGCTGCTCTATAGTTCGCTACATACTTCAGTCTGAGACTGCCATCATTGAAGTTGTTTGTGGTGTCGACTAAAATGAGGGGTGGTGTACAAAACAAAGTAATCAGTGATTGGATCATCTCTAACCAATCAAAGCCAATGTCGAATTTTCAAACTGCCGCTTTACCCACATGTTCTGGCTCTGTCCCAACCCATTGGTTTCTGGGACCAATCACACTGGCTAGAGTGTTTTTTTCCTCTTCTACAAATCGTTGCGCAAGATACTCGGATCATGACTCGTCGCGGAGAAGAAACCAACATCCGTGGGTTTGGTGTAGCATTTTGCCGGAGCAAGGAGTTTGGGTAGTCAGGCAAGAGAAATACCGCTCTAATTCTAGTTATAAACTGGGTGGTTCCAGCCCTGAATGCTGATTGGCTGACAGCCGTGGTGTATGAGACCGTATACCATGGGTACATTTATTGTACTGCTCTAGTTACTTTAGTAACCAGTTTATAATAGCAATAAGGCACCTCAGGAGTTTGTGGTATATGGCCAATATACCACGGCTAATGGCTGTATCCAGGCACTCCGCAGAGCGTCGTGCGAAATAACAGCCATTAGCCGTGGTATATTGGTCATATACCACACCCCCTCGTGCCTTATTGCTTATTAATTGGAGGTCCCAGAGTTGAGACCGACACTTACCTCTAAAAAAAGGAAACCAAACAGAAAAACCAAAAGAACACCTAAAATAGATGTCCATACACTGTATAATCATGTGTCTATTTTACAAGAACATTTTTCTACCCTCATTGTTTTCAGTTCCAACGGCACTCCAACGGAAATCCATCGTAAAAAAAGAAGAACTTGAACACGCAATCTTAACTAAATAGTCTCCAATTAAGTTATTACAATGTTTAAATGATAGTGTAGTTTACATTCTGTCAGTAGCATTTGCACTCGCCAAGTATCTTCTTCGTTTGGCTTTGACTGATTTGTACTCTTTATTTAATTAATTGGAGGTTTTGTGGATTCTAAAGCCTCATACGGTGGGAGGTGTTTATAAAAAGGAGGGTGGTGGTGGTGCTATGGTACTTCTCAGACGACACAGCAGCTAGGCACAGGGGCAGTGAGGGGGTAGGCTTGGGGGCATGGGGTCAGGAACAGTGGGCATACGGGTAAGGGTGAAGGTGGTGGGGTGGTGGCCACATCATCACCCTCACAGGTAAATCTCTCTCTTGGAGCCCTGGTTGGTGGGTGTGGTGGCGGAGTGGTACTCGGCTGCCTGGCTCAGGGGGATCTCCTCGCAGCCTTTGCCGGAGTCGCTGCCCCCGGAGAAGGCACTGCTGTAAGGGGGCAGGAAGCGGATGTTAGCCACCTTGGAGCCTCCGCTGCCACCTCCACCACCCCCACGCTCTTCTGCCATGGGCTTGGGGCTGCCGTTGGCCATGAGGTGGTCCTGCCCCTCACTCTCCAGGTAAGGCACGAAGGTGGAGAGCTTGGGGGCGTTCTTGGTGGAGCTCTTACGATTGGGGGAGGGCTGGCCAGGCATCCAGCAGGCGTCGGAGTGGCCGAACTCGGTACACTCATGGGTGCAGTTCCCAGTCATGGCCACATCAGGCAGAGGCCTGAGATCTGCAGACAGAAAGGGTATCGGAGTTAGTATAAGACAGCAAATGAGGAGGACACACAATAAAAAGGATGAGTCTTGGACAGTAGAGTTAGATGAGCACATGTGATAGCAGAAAACACATTTATAATCAGTTTCATAAAGTGATCATCTTATTATGAAAGATAGCAATGAAAAGAAAGAACAGAACATATCATGTTTGTGAAACGGGACAACAGAGCCAACCGGTGTGGACTAATACACCAACATACTGTGTTTAACCAGTCCAGCATAGAACTATTCAAATAAAATCGAAATAAAATAAAATTGCATTTGTCACATGCTTCATAGACTAACAGTGAAATGCTTACTTATGGGCCCTTCCCAACAATGCAGAGAGAAAGAAAATTGAGAAATAATAGAAAAGTAATAACACGTAATAATAAAAGTAATAATAAATACACAATGAGTAATGATAACTTGGCTATACACGGGTTACCAGTACAGAGTCGATGTGCAGGGGTACGAGGCAGTTGAGGTAGATACAGTATGTACATATAGGTAGGGATAAAGTGTCTAGGCAACAGGATAGCAGCAGCAATTTTGGAAAAAAGAGTTGGGGTAGCTATTTGGTTAACTATTTAACTAATAGTCTATGACTTGCTGGCTGGAGTCTCACAATTTTTAGAGCCTTCCTCTGACCTCTGGTATAGAGGTCCTAGATGACAGGGAGCTTGGCCCCAGTGATGTAATAGGCCGTACGCACTACCTTCTGTAGTGGTCGATGTCAAGCAGCTGCCATACCAAGCAGTGATGCAGCCAGTCAAGATGCTCTCAATGGTGCAGCTGTAGAACGTTTTGAGGATCTGAGGGCCCATGCCAAGTCTTTTCAGCCTCCTGATGGGGGAGAGGTGTTGTTGTGCCCTCTTCATGACTGTGCTGGTGTGTGTGGACCATGATAGATCCTTTGTGATGTGAACACAGAGGAACGTGAAGCTCTCGACTTGCTCTACTACAGCCCAGTCGATGTAAATGGGGGCTTGCTCGGCCCTTCCGTTTCCTGTTGTACAAGATCAGCTCATTTGTCTTACTGATGTTGAGGGAGATGTTGTTGTCCTGGCACCACACTGCTAAGTCTCTGACCTTCCGATAGGCTGTCTGATTGTCGTCGGTGATCAGGCCGATCACCATCGTGTCGTCAGCAAACGTAATGATGGTGTTGGAGTCGTGCGCGGCCACGCAGTCGTGGGTGAAGAGGGAGGTTCGGTAAGCAATTCATTGTTTTAGTTTCACAACAAGACAACTCATAATACTTAAATAAGAAAAGTTATAATACGCTAGATAAGAATCTAATATTCAGAGTCACAGTGCAAAAAACTGCCAAGAACATTGCCTAATTTGATGTTTAACAGAGATGCAACAATATGATGTTTAACAGAGATGCAACCACATACCAGATAGTGGGTGTTGAGTGTGAAACAAGATTAAGGAAATTTTAAGAAAAACACGCTCAAGGTTGACTAAAAGGGAATTATGTCGCACAGTCAATTAAGGCGGAGTCAACAACACCACTACTGCTTTTTCACATAGAACAAATGGCATAATGAATGTTAATATAACACACAGACACCGCCTCTGCTACGGCTGTGTCACATTTAAAAAATCACAGCTTAATGGAAAAAGGTCAGCATCCCCGAGCGGAAATATCAATGTGTATGCAGAAAGTAACCTTTCTTCTGTGCGTGACATTAGATTATTATTTGATACTGCGGGGCGAGATGGGAGGGGGGAACAGGCTGTTCAGTTCTCTGGGGGAAGCGATTATTTCCCAAACTGCCTCTGCTTCATGCATAATTGAAATTCATTGCCCCTGTATTAAAGGAGCTACAGTGGGCTTTTCCTTACTTTTTGGGGGCGAGGAGGGTATATGCTTTCTCATCCTTAGCTAGGTTTGGAGAATGCTGAGTAGTGACTGGGTGCATTCCTCCAAAATCTCACACTAAGGCAGATGTTTGAGCTTCATAATGCTTACCCATTTCTCATGCAAAGCAAAGCACTTGGGAAAATACTGTTTGTGTAGCTAGATATATGCCAGAAATTCTATGCAGTTTTGGTTGTTTTCAAAATGCTTTTTTTTTGCCTCTGTTCAACAGGTGGCCAAGATGCTGATCTCGGGTCAGTTTTGCATTTTCACCACTAATGGTTAAGGTTAGGATTGGGGAGGGGAATCTAATCCTAGACCTGTACCTAGGGTAAACGTCACCTAATCCCAGAGTAGTATTCATTTCTACAGCCTGAGATATTTAAGGAATAGTAAAAAAAGAAAAAAAGAAAGACCAATCACCCTACGTTCGAGAAGCACTAATCAGACAATTTAGTGAAGGCCCAGAGGGTCATGTTGCTCATAATCAAAAGCAGGAATTAATTGGCATTTGTTTGAGGTTGTACTAATTGGCCGGCGTGGTGGGAGGAAATGGTTGGGCGGGGTGAGAAAGGGTAGTAAGGGTCCCTGGTATACTTAGGGAAGCTAAGATCATTGAAGGCTTCTCTAATAAGACCTTCCACTATTAAACATGGAGGTCATCAGTCCTAATTTAAAACTCACTTCATGAAAGTTAATATGAGCTTTGGCGTCGAGTAACCAGCAGTGTTGTCAGTGAACATTTTGTTGAAATCATCAGTTTTGGGGGAGTAATTGAACCCCTGTTTTAGAAACGTCCTCTAAGATTACTCCATACCTTCTTAGTGCACACACACACACACACTGAGACACGCACGCACGCACGCACGCACGCACGCACGCACGCACGCACGCACGCACGCACGCACGCACGCACGCACGCACGCACGCACGCACGCACGCACGCACGCACGCACGCACGCACGCACGCACGCACGCACGCACGCACGCACGCACGCACGCACGCACGCACGCACGCACGCACGCACGCACGCACGCACGCACGCACGCACGCACGCACGCACGCACGCACGCACGCACGCACGCACGCACACACACACACACACACACACACACACACACACACACACACACACACACACACACACACACACACACACACACACACACACACACACACACACACACACACACACACACACACACACACACACACACACACACACACACACACACACACACACACACACACACACACACACACACACACACACACACACACACACACACACACTCTTCTGTGTCGATAAGGCCCAGTTGGCATGTTATCAAGGGAACTCCATATTCAACTGTCTCTAATAGAGAAGATTGTTCCTGCTGAACCTTCATCTAAGAGCCTTATCTTCATTTCCAGAGTTCCAGTTAACCCCCGGGACCCTCTGAAGCCATCTACGAGGGCCCCAAGAGAAGTCTCCTCCTCTCAGCGCTCCATACACACTCGCCTGCCTTGGTCCCACTTCTCTGTCCAAACTAATTAGATTCCAAAGTCCCTGCTCTGGAAGATGTCGGCGTAATAAAATGGAAATAATTTCCAGATGAGTATCTGACATTTTACGCTGTCGACCAGAGTAAAGAAAGGAGACATATTGGGCTCCCCCTCTTTCTGTGAGATATGCTAACAAGAAAATTCCTATCCTCCACTCCATTCTCCTCACCTTGGTTCGATCCAATGTACATAGAGAAACTATTAATTTTTCTTTACAAAATTGTAATATGTTTAATTACCTTGAAGTCCAAATGTGTCCTTTTCGGTTTAAAGAGGAAACGAGGGAGCCAGCAACTTTGTTCAATAAAAGTCTATGTTTAGGGCCCATCCCTCACATATAACCATGCAAGCACATACACACAACTCCATGGAGCCGACAGACATGGCAACTCTGTTTCTAGCTCCTAAGCAACTTTGCAGTATTTTTGTTTTTGTGTGTGTTATTTCTTACATTATTAGTCCAGAACATTGTTTGTGTTATTGCAAACAGCCAACATTTGGGGGATATCAGAGCGGCAGTTACTCACCAGCATTATTACCAGAAAAAAAACTTTCCCGAATTGGATCCTTTGTTCGTACCCCCAGGGCAATTGAAATGATCCCAGAGGCTGTTCCAAGATGCTGCCAGCGGAGAAGAGGTATTCGGAGTGGACTTCTAGTTTGACTCAGGAGGTGTGCACAACATCCACTGCTTCAGAGTATATTACTCGCTAATGTTCAGTCCCTGGACAATAAAGTAGATGAGCTCAGGGCAAGGATCTCCTGCTTCATGGAATTATGGCTCTCTCCGGATATACTGTCACTGTCCATACAGCCAGCTGGGTTCTCAGTGCATCGTGGAGACAGGAATAAAGAATTCTCTGGGAAGAAGAAAGGCGGTGGTGCATGTTTCATGATTCACTACTCATGGTGTGATTGTGATAACGTACAGGAACTCAAGAAACTCCTTTTGTTCACCAAACCTAGAATACCTCACAATCAAATGCTGACCGTATTACCTCCCAAGTGAATTCTCTTTGGTTACAGTCACAGCCATGTATATTCCCCCTTAAGCCGATACCACGACGGCTGGCCACAACGGCTGGTCAAGGAACTACACTGGAAATCACATATCCTGAGACCGCATGTTTTGTAGCTGGGGATTTTAACAAAGCAAATTTGAGGAAAATGCTACCAAAGTTCTATCAACACATTGCCTGTAGTACTCACGCTTAACTTCTTTCAGCTAGGGGGCAGAATTTTTATGTTTGGAAAAATAACGTCCCCAAGGTAAACGGACTATTTCTCAGGTGCAGATGCTAGAATATGCATATAATTGACAGATTAGGATAGAAAACACTCTAAAGTTTCCAAAACTGTCAACATACTGTCTGTGAGTATAACAGAACTGATTTTGCAGGTGAAAACCTGAGGAAATCCAACCCGGAAGTGCCTCTTTTAAAAGAAATCCCTGTTCCGTTGCCTGCCCCTCCTCCATTTAAAGGTGTATCAACCAGATTCCTTTTCCAATGGCTTCCTTAGGCTGTGACCAGGCTTTAGACATAGTTTCAAGCTTTTATTTTGAAAAATGAGCAAGATTTTTCAAAAAGCGTCACGTGTCCTTTGATTAGTTCCTGCGCGCGACAGATGTAGCTCGACATTTTCTTTCTCTGTAGTATTGAATAGGTTACCGTCCGGTTGAAATATTATCGATTATGTATGTTAAAAACAACCTGAGGATTGATTATAAAAAACCTTTGACGTTTCTGCAAACATTACGGATACTTTTCGGAATATTCGTCTGCCTTTCAGGACCGGAACGAGCCTGTGGTTTTCTGAACATAACGCGCAAACCAAATGGCGGTTTTTGGTTATAAAACTAATCTTTATCGAACAAAAATAACATTTATTGTGTAACTGGGAGTCTCGTGAGTACAAACATCCGAAAATTATCAAAGGTAAGCGATTCATTTTATTGCTTTTCTGACTTTCGTGACCAAGCTAATTTAAGGCTAGCTGTTCTTAGTGTTTTGTCTAGTGATTGATAAACTCACAAACGCTTGGATTGCTTTTGCTGTAAAGCATATTTTCATAATCTGACACGATAGGTGGATTAACAACAAGCTAAGCTGTGTTTTGGTATATTTCACTTGTGATTTCATGGTTATAAATATTTTTTGTATTTTTTTTTAATTTGGCGCTTTGCAGTTTAACGGTTGTTGTTGATAAATGATCCCGGTAATGGGATCCGTGCGTCAAGAAGTTAAAAAACTCTCAAACAGTGTTACTCTCCTTTCCAGGATGGCTACAAGGCCCTCCTCCGCACTCCCTTCGGCAAATCAGATCACGACTCCATTCTGCTCCTCCCTTCCTATAGGCAGAAACTCAAAACAGGAAGTACCTGTGCTAAGGTCTATTCAACACTGGTCTGACCAATCGGAACCCAATGCTTCAAGATGGTTTTGATCACGCGGACTGGGATATGTTCTGGGTTGCCTCTGAGAATAACATAGACTTATACATGGACACAGTGACTAAGTTCATCAGGAAGTGTTTAGGGGATGTTGTTCACACTGTGACTATTAAAACCTACCCAAACCAAAAACCATGGATAGATGGCAGAATTCATGCAAAACGGAAATCTCGAACCACAGCATTTTACCATGACAAGGTGACTGGGAGTATGGTAAAGCAATCAAACAGGCAAAATGTCAGTACAGAGACAAACTGGAGTAACAATTCAACGGCTTAGACACAAGACGTATGTGGCAGGGTCTACAAACAATCCCGGATTACAAAGGGAAAACTTGCCACGTCGCAGAAACTGAAGTATTGCTCCCAGACAAGTTGTGGACTGTCATTTTCCATGGCCGACGTGAGTAAGACATTTAAGAGTGTTAACCCTCACAAGGCTACCGGCCCAGACGGTATCCCTAGCCGCCTCCTCAGAGCATGCGCAGACCAGCTGGCTGGAGTTTTACAGACAATTTCAATCTCTCCCTATCCCAGTCTGCTGTCCCCAATTGCTTCAATATGTCCACAATTGTTCCTGTTCCAAAGAAAGAAAAGGTAACTGAACTAAATCACTTTCACCCTGTAGCACTCACTTCTGTCATCATGAAGTGCTTTGAGAGGCTAGTTAAGGATCATATCACCTCCACCTTACCTGTTACCCTAGACCCACTGCAATTTGCATACTGCCCCAATAGATCCACAGACGATGGAATCGCCATCACACTGCACACTGCCCTCTCCCATCTGGACAAGAGGAATACCTATGTAAGAATTCTGCTCATTAACTATAGCTCAGCCTTCAACACCATAGTGCCCTCCAAGCTCATCATTAAGCTCGGGGCCCTGGGTGATAATGGAACACGAGTCACTTTAATAATGTTTACATACTGTATTCTACTGTATTTTAGTCAATGCCACTCCAACATTGCTCGTCCTAATATTTATATATTTCTTAATTCCATTCTTTTACTTTTAGATTTGTGTGTATTGTTGTGAATTGTTAGATACTTGCTACACCCGCAATAACATCTGCTAAGTATGTGTATGTGACCAATAAAATTTGATTTGACACACAGGTACACACACAGAAACACACAGAACAAGACCCAAACCACAACACACACACCCTCATAATAATTCCTGTCCATGTGACAGTGTATTCATTTGGATTGAGGGCATTCTTGTCTCCGATATGCACTGAGATCCCTCTTGGGGCCTCTGGGCCAAATCTAATACATGCAGACACTTCATCCCCATAATACTCTCAGCCAATTGATTTTCAACCAGTGCCTTGTCTCAATGCTGCCAGGGGAACACCCATCCAGGTGGACCAGGTTGACAGGAATGTGTGTGTGTGTGTGTGTGTGTGTATGTGTGTGTGTGTGTGTGTGTGTGTGTGTGTGTGTGTGTGTGTGTGTGTGTGTGTGTGTGTGTGTGTGTGTGTGTGTGTGTGTGTGTGTGTGTGTGTGTGTGTGTGGTTGTGTGTGTGTGTGTGTGCTCTTGAGTGACTGTGTGTGCTGTGTCGGTGCAGTGGGGTGCCGGTGATCCGTATCAGAACAAGACTCCACAAACACACACACCTTTTGTTGCTCATCCAGAATACCCAACATGAAGCAGACCACCCCGTGCCCCCGTCCAATAGGTCATTACAGACTGATTTACTTGCCACTGTCTTCTCTCCCTTTCCTTCCACTGTATCATACCCTCCCTCTCTTCCTCCTCCCCTTTCCCGGTTCCTTACCCATGCCACTGTTTCCACTCTGACCCCGTCTGCTTCTATGAAAACCTTGCTGAGTCTAATTAAACTTTGGGCAGATTAGAACTTTGCCTTGTCAGTCTTTATTCATGCTTAAACTTTTTGGGAAATTAAATTAGCCGGCTATTAATTAATCGACACGCTGCTTGGAAAGCGGATAGTGGAGAGAGAGAAGGGAAGATAGACGGGAAGAGGGTGAAAGTAGACAAGGAAAGAGAGGAGATGAGGAGAAGATGGAGGCCTGAGGAAAGGAGGAAATAACTTTTAGCAAGGAAAAAGAGAGAACAGAATAGGTTTGCAAATAACCTCTACAAGTCTAAGCCGGTTTTAAGATGGTCATACAATGGATCATTTAGCAATTTGATTCAGAATTTTAAGACCCCTTTAGGTATCCCACAAAAATATAAAAAATGATTTGATAAAATATTGAATCTGGCCTATAGTAGTATAGCCCATAGAAACATTGAATAACGCATTCAGAAATGGCAAAAAAGACAATTAAAAAAAAAATCATAAGGAATAAGGTTTTGAAGTGTCTGTCCTATATCTAGACGATATAAGAAAGCTCAGGAAATATATAAATATATATTTTTACACATATTTAACCCCTTATATTTTTGAGCACAAAACTACCTCGTAGAGAAAAACAGAGAACAACATCATGTTTGTGAAAGACTCCCCTTTCTGTAGTGTGGTCAGACAAGTTGGCACATCAGCGTTACCGACTTCAGATGAATCCTGTGACACTTGTATGGGTTGTAAAGCAAAACGCAGAACACCATTCTGTTCGTGAGTGTCATAATAGTTTAACACCATAATAGTAACACCTTTGTAGCTTGGTCACTTTCCACCACAGATGCGGATGTGGTGGATTGAGAGGCAGCCCACGCAAAAAATTATATATCTCTAGCTTAAACTGACAGATTTTGTTGGGGATGTTTTTATTATGTTACTTAAATTGATGCACGGGTGCATCAATAGACTCTTAAGGAATTAGGAACAAGGTATACTTTTTATTTTCTAATTAAATACAGGGGCCACTATTACCTGGCCTTGTCACTGTATCTGACCTGTGACATTCTATAGCCAAAATGGCCGACAACACCTTACATCCTTCAAATCCCATTCTGGCAATATGCTCTGTCCACATATTACAATCACACAAACGAGGGTTTGGCAAATGAAAACCCCAACCGCTGGCACGCAAATCTAACAGTCATTTATTTCATGACACCTTTTCTTGAGGCAGGAACAAAACAACACATTACAAAATAATATTTTATTTTTTTGCTGCACCTGCTGCCTTTGCTTGATAGAATTTTGGGTGCTCTATATACTCCTAGGTGCTTGTTTAATCCGTTCTGCGTTGCGCCGGCTGTGACATCAATTTATTGACTGACGTTTAAAATTAGTCCCAGTCGCCCTGATCCAAATCCATTTCCTACTAAGTCCTTGGTGTCTAACCAATGAAGGGGGAACGAGTCAATATGAGCATGTAGCCTTGGCGAAATAACAGAAATGTAATCGCTTGCGGCAATCTATGAGGTTATCTTGGCTTGTCTCAAGTCCCTGAGTGATGGAAGAAGAAAAACTAGTGAAAATGTTCAGTTTGACGAGCCCTCTGACGATCACAATTGGCTTCCAATGCTTAGGTGTTTAAGCCACAAAACACGTTTTTCAAAGACTGTGAAAAAGGATTTTTACAATATGTTGATCTGTTGCTAATAGACTAGCACGTATTCCTTCATAAAAAAGAGGAACATTATACTGTATGGAAACAACAGTCTTTTGGATATACCATGCTCGCTCATTGGACATGTGGGGTGCATATGTATACATTTACAGGAAAAGAGGGGATACCTCGTCAGTTGTCCAACTGAATGTATTCAACTGAAATGTGTCTGCATTTAACCCAACTCCTCTGAATCAGAGAGATGCAGGGGGCTGCCATAATCAACATCCAAGTCTTCGGCGCCCGGGGAACAGTAGGTGAACTGCCTTGCTCAGAGGCAGAACGACACATTTTTACCTTTTCAGCCTGGGGATTCAATCCAGCAACCTTCCGGTTATTGGCCCAACGCTCTAACCACAAGGCTACCTGCTCTAACCACTAGGCTACCCTATCATTATTTAATTTGTGTGTGTGTGTGTGTGCGCATGTGTGTGTGTATGCACGTGTGTGTATATGCACGTGTGTGTGTATGCACGTGTGTGTGTGTGTGTGTGTGTGTGTGTGTGTGTGTGTGTGTGTGTGTGTGCACGTGTGTGTGTGTGCGCACGTGTGTGTGTGTGTGCACGTGTGTGTGCACATGTGTGTGTGTGTGTGTGTGTGTGTGTGTGTGTGTGTGTGTGTGTGCATCTCCTACTCCAGCAAAAATCGCTTGCTTACATCAACGTATTGACTGAAATGCTTGATATCTGTCAAAGCATTAGAATCCACTTCCCTACAAATCAATGGCTACCCCCCCAATCAATGCTATGGTGCTAGGAGTCAATGTGAATGACTACAATCCACAACATGACAAACTAATACACTACCAATTTCCTTTGCTTATGGATTAGTTTGGTGAGAAGGTTGACGTTTATAGGAATGAGTATTTTCCTGGAGGCAGCACTGAGCAATTTCCAGTGTCAAAGTCAAAATTGGCTATATATTGTGAAAATGTAGGGGGGGTAGGTTTTAATTTAAGGTTAGGGTTAGGCACAAAGTTAGCAGTGTGGTTAAGGTTAAGTTTAAAATCAGATTGTATGACTTTGTGGCTGTGCCAGCTAGTGACTACCTGCAGAGCTGCCTCTAGTACATGTTTCATCCTAATAAATGCCAACCTGCATGTGGCAAGAGCCTTCACATTAAATATTTCAGTTATTTAACTTCCTCTTAATGTATTTCACAGAGAGCACCGTTTATGTATTTTGGAGCAAAAGTACCAACCAAATCCTCATAGTCTTTCAACCCTGGAATTTAATCAGTGTTGAATGCGCCTTTGATGGAATCACAGCCTGGGTAGAAATTCAAGAACTGAAATATTTCATGTGAAGGCTTTTGCCAAATGCAGGTCTTTTTTGTCTCTTCTTTGTTTTTTTTAACCGTCTTCATTCTATAAATAATTGAGTTGAATATTTTTCTGGCAATCAGGGGCTGCAGAGTCTGCTTAATTGATCACCTTTCCTAGGTCTCTGATTGCTCTGGTTTCCCAAGTCTACATCGGTCACTGGTTAAGTGAGAGAACAAACACCAGCAGACATCAGACACTCCAGACAACAGCAGACACTGTAGACACCAGAAGACAGCAGCAGACTTTTCAGACACCAGCAGACAACAGCAGACACCAGCAGACACTGCACACACTGGAGACACCAGCAGACACCAGCATACACTTTAGACACCAGCATACACTTCAGACACCAGCAGACAACAGCAGACACCAGCTGACACTGTAGACACCAGCAGACACCAGCAAACAGTGGAGACACCAGCAGAGACCAGCAGCCAACAGCAGACACTTTCGACACCAGCATACACTAGCAGACACCAGCAGACACTGCAGACACTAGCAGACACTGCATACACCAGCAGACACCAGCAGACACTAGCAGACACCAGCAGACACCAGCAGACACTGCAGACACTAGCAGACACTAGCAGACACCAGCAGACACTAGCAGACACCAGCAGACAACAGCAGACACTAGCAGACACTGCATACACCAGCAGACACTAGCAGACAACAGCAGACAACAGCAGACACTGCAGACACCAGCAGACACTAGCAGACACCAGCAGACACCAGCAGACACTAGCAGACACCAGCAGACAACAGCAGACACTAGCAGACACTGCATACACCAGCAGACAACAGCAGACAACAGCAGACAACAGCAGACACTTTCGACACCAGCAGACACTAGCAGACACCAGCAGACACTGCAGACACTAGCAGACACCAGCAGACACTGCAGACACTAGCAGACACCAGCAGACACTGCAGACACTAGCAGACACTGCATACACCAGCAGACACCAGCAGACACTAGCAGACACCAGCAGACACCAGCAGACACTGCAGACACTAGCAGACACTGCATACACCAGCAGACACTAGCAGACACCAGCAGACAACAGCAGACACTAGCAGACACTGCATACACCAGCAGACACTAGCAGACACCAGCAGACAACAGCAGACACTAGCAGACACTGCATACACCAGCAGACACTAGCAGACACCAGCAGACACCAGCAGACATCAGCAGACACCAGCAAACAACAGACACTGCAGACACTTCAGACACCAGCAGACACCAGCACACTCTGCAGACACCAGAAGACACCAGCAGACACTTCAGACAACAGCAGATACATTAGACACCAGCAGACACTGCAAACACTGGAGACGTCAACAGACATCAGACACCAGCATTCACTTCTGACACCAGCAGACACTGGACACCAGAAGACACCAGCAAACACCACCAGACGTCAGACACAGCAGACACCAGCAGTCACTTCAGACAAGAACAGACACTGCATGCACCAGAAGACACCAGCAGCACTGCAGACACCATTAGACACCAGCAGACACTGCAGGCCCCAGAACACACCAGCAGACACCAGAATACACCAGCAGCACTGCAGACCCCAGTAGAGACCAGCAGACACCAACAGACACTAGAAGACACCAGCAGACACCAGAAGACATCAGCAGTCACCAGCAGACACCAGCAGACACTGCAGACACCAGCAGACACTGCAGACACCAGTATACACTGCAGACACCAGAAGACATCAGCAGTCACCAGCAGACACCAGCAGACACTGCAGACACCAGCAGACACTGCAGCCCCTGAGGACCATTGTCACCCACCCCTGCTCTCTTGGTTTCAAGGCCAACACTACTGGGATCAAAATGTGTTTACTTTTCTCTTGCTGTCTTTTGTTCTACTTTTATTGTATTCCCAGCCTCTCTCTTCCTCTCTTAGGCATGCACATATAAACATATGCACACACGCACACACATACAGCTACAGAACAATGCTAGTTAAATATAAACTCAAAACGGAAAAAACATACACATGGCCTTTTCCTGACTGACCTCACAATATAAAAGAAGAAACTGAATCCTTTAAATAACTTCAAGCCATAGTAACAAACAGATAAGACAACACTTGATAAACATTAACATAGAAAAAATACAGAAATATTACAAAGACAGGGTGAAAAAGAGCCATCTGTGAATCTATACTAAAAAATATTCAACTCAATTATTTATCAAATGAAGAAGGTTAAAAAAACTAATAGGAAATAAAAGATCCCCAAAGAATGGGAGAAGGATGGATCTTTTTAAAGTATTTTTGCCTTCTAATTTCTAACCCCCACCCCTCTGGAATATAACAGGAAAAATTCAATTATGCCAGAAAGGTGAATAAATTTGCAGCGGTACCGCTAGCCCCTGTGGCTCTGGCTTGTACCATTTCCCTGGTTGCCTTTAAGGCCACAGAAGAGAAGGGGAGCTTATTAAGAGGCCGCCTGAATCTTTAAAGTGTAGCTCACTATTATAATATCTCTAGAAAAAATTGTTTTCTAAGAAAGGGGATATATATTTTATCTCTGTGCGCATGCAAGCTTGAGGAGCCTCCACAGCATGAACTAGACCCAATGACGCAAGGAAATTCCTTCTCTTTATTTGAGATTGGAAACTGAAAATCTTTCCTCTTTATGAGCAAAAAGTTCATGTTGCACTTATGCCATCTCCTGCCATGACATTTTTGAGGAGAATGAATAGAGAGAGAGTAAAGTTATTTATTAACAAAGCAGATGCAACAACGCAGTATCTGTGATGAGAAAGCATTATGGGTAACAGCGGAGATTGCTGTCTCATGGTCAGCCAGGAGACATATTCTCTGATTCAAAACAGGGAGGCATTCAACAGACAACAGCACAAACAGGCACATGAAAAAGGAATTATTTTAATGTGCACTATGTAATGCTCCATATTGAGAGAAGTAGTTCATTGTTATGAGCATATGTCTGTGTATGTCTACAGTACAGTATGTCTACAGTATGTTTACAGTATGTCTTTGTGTATGTCTACAGTACAGTATGTCTACAGTATGTCTTTGTGTATGTCTACAGTATGTATTTGTGTATGTCTACAGTATGTCTTTGTGTATGTCTACAGTATGTCTTTGTGTATGTCTACAGTATGTCTTTGTGTATGTCTACAGTATGTCTTTGTGTATGTCTACAGTATGTCTACAATAAGTCTTTGTGTATGTCTACAGTATGTCTTTGTGTATGTCTACAGTATGTCTTTGTGTATGTCTACAGTATGTCTTTGTGTATGTCTACAGTATGTCTTTGTGTATATCTACAGTATGTCTGTGTGTATGTCTTTGTGTATGTCTACAGTATGTCTTTGTGTATGTCTACATGATGTCTTTGTGTATGTCTACAGTATGTCTACAATATGTCTTTGTGTATGTCTACAGTATGTCTTTGTGTAAGTCTACAGTATGTCTTTGTGTATGTCTACAGTATGTCTTTGTGTATGTCTACAGTATGTCTTTGTGTATATCTACAGTATGTCTGTGTGTATGTCTTTGTGTATGTCTACAGTATGTCTTTGTGTATGGTACAATATATCTACAATATATCTATAGTATGTCTACAGTATGTCTGTGTGTATGTCTACAGCATATATTTGTGTATGTCTACAGTATGTCTACAATATGTCTTTGTGTATGTCTACAGTATGTCTTTGTGTATGTCTACAGTATGTCTTTGTGTATGTCTACAGTATGTCTTTGTGTATGTCTACAGTATGTCTTTGTGTATATCTACAGTATGTCTGTGTGTATGTCTTTGTGTATGTCTACAGTATGTCTTTGTGTATGGTACAATATATCTACAATATATCTACAATATATCTACAGTATGTCTGTGTGTATGTATACAGTATGTCTACAGTGTCTTTGTGTATATCTACAACATATCTACAGTATGTCTACAGTATGTCTTTGTGTATGTCTACAGTATGTCTTTGTGTATGTCTACAGTATGTCTTTGTGTATGTCTACAGTATGTCTTTGTGTATGTCTACAGTATGTCTTTGTGTATATCTACAGTATGTCTGTGTGTATGTCTTTGTGTATGTCTACAGTATGTCTTTGTGTATGGTACAATATATCTACAATATATCTACAACATATCTACAGTATGTCTACAGTATGTCTGTGTGTATGTCTACAGCATATATTTGTGTATGTCTGCAGCGTGTCTCCTGTAAAAGAACACATAAAACACACTCATACAGGTATATATCCCGTCCCCCACTTACACAACCCCTTTGTTATGGCAAGCCTAAATAAGTTAAATGGCTGTGATAGGATACAACTGAGGACGGATCAACAACATTGTAGTTACTCCACAATACTAAGCTAAATGACAGAGTGAAAAGAAAGAAGTCTGTACAGAATACAAATATTCCAAAACATCCATCCTGTTTTCAATAAGGCACTGAAGTAAAACACCAAGAGAATTGGCAAATAAATTAACTTTTTATCCTGAATACAAAGTGTTATGTTTGGGGAAAATACAACACAACATGTCACTGAGTACTGTACTAATCTTCATATATTCAAGCATGGTGGTGGCTGCATCGTCAAATCAAATTGTAATAGTCACATGCGCCGAATACAACAGGTGTAGCCCTTACAGTGAAATGCTTACTTATGAGCCCTTAACCAACAATGCAGTTAAAAAAAATATGAATAAGAATACGAAATAAAAGTAACAAGTAATTAAAGAGCAGCAGTAAAATAACAATAGCGAGACTATATACAGGGGGGTACCGGCACCTTTATTTAACCAGGTAGGCCAATGTAGAAGAGTAGCGAAGGCAATAAATAGGCCACAGAGGCGAATAATAATTACAATTTAGCATTAATACTGGAGTGCAGATGATGATGTGCAAGTAGAGATACTGGGGTGCTAATGAGCAAGAGGGTAAGTAATAATATGGGGATGAGTTAGTCAGGTTTGATATTTACAGATTGGCTGTGTACAGGTACAGTGATCGGTAAGCTGCTCTGACAGCTGATGCTTTAGAGAGGGAGATATAAAACTCCAGCTTCAGAAATTTTTGCAATCCGTTCCAGTCGTTGGCAGCAGAGAACTGGAAGGAAAGGCGGCCAAAGGAGGGGTTGGCTTTTGGGATGACCAGCGCAATATACCTGCTGGAGCGCGTGCTATGGGTGGGTGTTGCTATGGTAATCAGTGTGCTGAGATAAGGCGGGGCTTTACCTAGCAAAGACTTACAGATGTCCTGGAGCCAGTGGGTTTGGCAAGGGATATGTAGTGAGGGCCAGCCAACGAGAGCATACAGATTGCTGTGGTGGGTAGTATATGGGGCTTTGGTGACAAAACGGATGGCACTGTGATAGACTACATAGAGTTTGCTGAGTAGACTGTTGGGGTCTATTTTGTAAATGACATCACCGAAGTCAAAGATCGGTAGGATAGTCAGTTTTACGAGGGTATGTTTGGCGGCATAAGTGAAGGAGGCTTTGTGTAACGAACGTCGTCGAGAGAAGGAGAAGAGGACCAAGGTGCAGCGTGGTAAGTGTCCATATTACTTTTAATAAATACGACACTTGAACAAAAACCAACAAAATGACAAACGAACAGTTCTGCAAGGTATACACACAAAACAGAAAACAACTACCCACAAACACAGGTGGGAACAGGCTACCTAAGTATGGTTCTCAATCAGAGACAACGGTAGACAGCTGCCTCTGATTGGGAACCATACCAGGCCAAACACATAGAAATACAAAACAAGGACAACATAAAACACCAGACATAGAATGCCCACCCAAACTCACGCCCTGACCAACCAAAAGAGAGACATAAAAAGGATCTCTAAGGTCAGGGCGTGACACTTTGTTGCGAAATAGGAAGCTGATTCTAGATTTAATTTTGGATTGGAGATGCTTAATGTGAGTCTGGAAGGAGAGTTTACAGTCTAACCAGACACCTAGGTATTTGTAGTTGTCCACATATTCTAGGTCAGAACCGTCCAGAGTAGTGATGCTATTCGGACGGGAGGGTGCGGGCAGCAATCGGTTGAAGAGCATGCACTTAGTTTAACTAGCATTTAAAAGCAGTTGGTGGCCACGGAAGGTGTGTTGTATGACGTTGAAGCTCATTTGGAGGTTTGTTAGAACACAGTGTCCAAAGAAGGGCCAGATGTATACAGAATGGTGTTGTCTGCGTAGAGGTGGATCAGAGAATCACCAGCAGCAAGAGCGACATCATTAATATATACAGAGAAAAGAGTCGGCCCGAGAATTGAACCCTGTGGCACCCCCAATCGTCCTCCGCCTCCCTCTCTTCCCATCCTCTCGCTATCTCTTTCATCCTGTCTCTTAACTTCCCTCCCGTCATCTCGATTGGCAGCATTTGCTCACCTTTTTGTCCCACCATTACAGTGCCTTCGGAAAGTATTCAGACCCCTTGACTTTTTCCATACTTTTTCTAAAATTGATAAAAATTAAAAATCCTCACCAATCAACACACAATACCCCGTAATGACAAACAGAAAACAAGTTTAAAAAAATATTTGCAAATATACTCAAACATAAAAACCTTATTTAGATTCAGACTCTTTGCTATGAGACTCGAAATTGAGCTCAGGTGCATCCTGTTTCCATTGATTCCCCTTGAGATGTTTCCATAACTGGATTGGAGTCCGCCTGGGGTACATTCAATTGATTGGATATGATTAGGAAATGCACACACCTGTCTATATAAGGTCACACAGTTGACAATGTATGTCAGAGCAAAAACCAAGCCATAAGGTCAAAGAAATTATCCGTAGAGCTCCGAGACAAGATTTTGTTGAGGCACAGATCTGGGGAAGGGTACTTCCCGAAGAACAACCCTCTCTGCAACACTCCACCAATCAGGCCTTTATGGTAGAGTGGCCAGATGGAAGCCACTCCTCAGTAAAAGGCACATGACAGCCCGCTTGGAGTTTGCCAAAAGGCACCTAAAGACTCTCAGACCATGAGAAACACAATTCTCTGGTCTGATGAAACCAAGAATGAACTCTTTGGCCTGAATGTCAAGCGGCACGTCTGGATGAAACCTAGCACCATCCCTACAGTGAAGCATGGTGGTGGCAGCATCATGCTGTGAGGATGTTTTTCGCAGGCAAGGACTGGGAAGGACTAGTCAGGATTGAGGCAAAGATGAACGGAGAAAAGTACAGAGAGATTCTTGATGAAAACCTGCTCCAGAGCTCTCAAGACCTCAGACTGGGGTGAAAGTTCACCTTCCAACAGGACAACGACCCTAAGCACACAGCAAAGACAACGAAGGAGTCGCTTCGGGACAAATCTCTAAATGTCCTTGAGTGGCCCAGTCAGAGCCCAGACTTAAACCTGATCAAACATCTCTGGAGAAACCTGAAAATAGCTGTGCAGCGATGCTCCCCATCCAACATGACTGAGCTTGAGAGGATCTGCAGAAACTCCACAAATACAGGTGTGCCAAGCTTGTAGCGTCATACCGAAGAAGACTCGAGGCCGTAATCGCTGCCAAAAGGTGCAAAACAAAGTACTTAGTAAAGGGTCTGAATAATTGTGTAAATATTATATTTCCATATTTATTTTTAATAAATTAGCAAACATTTTAAAAACCTGTTTATGCTTTGTCATTATGGGCTATTGTGTGTAGATTGATGAGAGAAAAAAAATCAATTTTATCAATTTTAGAATAAGGCTGCAACCTAACAAAATGTGAAAAAAGTCAAGGGGTCTGAATACTTTCCAAAGTCACTGTATATCACTTTTATCACTAAGGCATTTGTCCCTATAGACACTGGGATAAAGACAGAAAAACTACCCCCCTGACATCAGATCCCATTTGGGGTTTCAGTTCTGAAATCTCATCATCACTAAATGAGGATAAAAGGAAAAAGCTATTTTTACGCAAATCCTGTGTTTTATGGTGCTCTGAATAAAACAGTAGAATGACAGCATGCTAATTGCATGTTGATCGACGTATCTACCGACAAGTTATGATGGCTCTCCTATGTGTTGTTTTTCATGATGTCATCCCCTTTCACTAACTCTTTACGTATCACCCGCTGTCTGTCTTTCAACCATAGATTGTTGTGCTCCAGGCGTCAACATCCATCTAAACATATTGAGTCAAAAGTATGAACGGAAGGCTGTTAGATAAGTGTGAATTCAAGATAAATATGCAATACTTGCATGACAAGCTTGGGCACACAAAAACTTCACACACAAACATGCACACACACACAGGGGTGTAGAGGAAAAACAAGCATTTCTCTTTTTATTTCTCAGCTTCTGAACTCCTTTTTCCATCTCTCTCTGACATGAAAGGGTCAGCAATGAGGTTAGAAAGGTGACAGAGGTTACAGAGTCACACTGCTATGTGTCTTATAAGCCCCTATACACCCAGGATCGAGCTCATACAACTTCACACACACACACACACACACACACACACACACACACACACACACACACACACACACACACACACACACACACACACACACACACACACACACACACACACACACACACACACACACACACACACACACACACACACACACACACACACACACACACACACACACACACACACACACACACACACACACACACACACACACACACACACACACACACACACACACACACACACACACACACTCACTCACTCATAGAGCGTAAATGAATTTCAGAGTGTGTTCGTGTGCATTTTGTGGAAATATCCTCTTGGCGTAGCCTCCACCTGTCTCTCGCAGTGCCTCAGAGGGGTTGCTCTGCCTCTGCCAGAACTCCACACCAGAACTCCCCAGAGCTGTGGTGGAGAAAACACGGCCTAGTCTACTCGCAAGCCTGGACCTCGCCTGGCTGCTCGCCCTCGGTGAGAGATGCTCGGTTGGGGTCACAAATCCTCAACACCACTAGAGACAATATGTGAATTGAAAAGAGCAATGTGTGTCATGTTTATGCTGTAATGTGTGTGTCTCTGTGCTTCTCTATCTGGTTGTGGGCAAGGCCTTGCAGTCTCCCAAAGTAAACATATGGTCGCTCTCTAAACAAGATGTTCGCTGGCCCTGTGTTTTGCATGCTAAATGAGGGAGTGCAACCACAGGTTCTACGCATGCACACGCACGCACGCACAAACACACACACACACACACACACACACACACACACACACACACACACACACACACACACACACACACACACACACACACACACACACACACACACACACACACACACACACACACACACACACACACACACACACACACAAAAGGTAGGGGAAACACCCATTACACATTTGCTGAGCCCCACATACATACATACATACATACATACATACATACATACATACATACATACATACATACATACATACATACATACATACATACATACATACATACATACATACATACATACATACATACATACATACATACATACATACATACATACATACATACATACATACATACATACATACATACATACATACATACATGCAAACAGTTCTGACTGAGACCTGACTGAGAACTGTGTGACCTGACTGAGACCTGACTGAGACCTGACTGAGAACTGACTGAGACCTGACTGAGACCTGACTGAGACCTGAGACCTGACTGAGAACTGACTGAGACCTGACTGAGACCTGACTGAGTCCTGACTGAGACCTGACTGAGACCTGAGACCTGACTGAGAACTGACTGAGAACTGACTGAGAACTGACTGAGACCTGACTGAGACCTGACTGAGACCTGACTGAGACCTGACTGAGAACTGACTGAGAACTGACTGAGACCTGACTGAGACCTGAGACCTGACTGAGAACTGACTGAGACCTGACTGAGACCTGACTGAGACCTGAGACCTGACTGAGAACTGACTGAGACCTGACTGAGACCTGACTGAGACCTGACTGAGACCTGACTGAGACCTGAGAACTGACTGAGAACTGACTGAGACCTGACTGAGACCTGACTGAGACCTGACTGAGACCTGACTGAGACCTGAGACCTGACTGAGAACTGACTGAGAACTGACTGAGACCTGACTGAGACCTGACTGAGTCCTGACTGAGACATGACTGAGACCTGAGACCTGACTGAGAACTGACTGAGAACTGACTGAGACCTGACTGAGACCTGACTGAGTCCTGACTGAGTCCTGACTGAGACCTGACTGAGACCTGAGACCTGACTGAGACCTGACTGAGTCCTGACTAAGAGGCTGGATGTGTCTGCATATTGCAGGTCGAAGATCCTGTCGTTATCAGCTGGGGACAGGAGCTCTGTGGCCGTGATCTATCCCAGCAGTCACCGGGTTTCAGCCGACTATTGATTTGGCAACCCTCTCTCCCCTCCGCTGTCCCAATCCCGCCCTGCTCTCATCGCCTGCCAACTCACTCACGAAACAGCGTCAATACAGATGGTCTTCGCTGATGAAGAGAGAGTGCATGTGTGTGTGTGTGTGTGTGTGTGTGTGTGTGTGTGTGTGTGTGTGTGTGTGTGTGTGTGTGTGTGTGTGTGTGTGTGTGTGTGTGTGTGTGTGTGTGTGTGTGTGTGTGTGTGTGTGTGTGTGCGTGTCAGAGAGAGAGAGAGAGCGAGAGAGAGAGAGATAGGAGAGAAATGGACCAATGCAGAGAGGCTGTTAAATAACAAAAATGACCACAGATAAACTGAGTGTACAAAACATTAGGAACAGCTTCTTAATATTCAGTTGCACCCCCTTTTGCCATCAGATCAGCCTCAATTCGTCGGGACATGGACTCTACAAGGTATCGAAAGCGTTGCACAGGGATGCTGGCCCATGTTGACTCAAATGCTTCCCACAGTTGTGTCAAGTTGGCTGGATGTCCTTTGGGTATTGGACCATTCTTGATACACACTGGAAACTGTTGAGCGTGAAAAACACAACAGTGTTGCTGTTCTTGACACACTCAAACCGGTGCGCCTCACAGGTTGCAGGGAAGAGTGTGAGAGTAGAGGAAGAGCAAGAGGAGAGAGGGAATCAAGGAGGTGGGCGAGCGACAGAAACATATCTCTTGGCCCTGTGATTATCATTCCTCATAGATGACAGGTCCTTTGCGGCCCTGCATGTCGCGTTACCCCTCCTGACACCGCGTCGCCATCCCTATGTCATTTCTCTCAATAGAAGCCCAGGCCGGTGAGTGGCACTCGCCTCCAAGCCCCAGAGTGAAGGAGCTCGCCGGAGAAAAGCCACGGCCTTGTCCTCTCAATGAGACACAGTATCCATCACAGTAATGACCGATAACACTACTAAACGCTGACTCAAAACTACAGTGTTATTCCTCTGTTACGCTCCACTGCCCAAGATGCAAGTTTCCTGAATAGTGTGGATTTACCTCATTTACTCTACACCACTTCCCAACATTGTCCGTTTTCGGGACCACTAAATCACTTTCAAAAGTTCTTGAAGACCACCTTCCTCAGAGTCGCGTAATTCTTTACATACAATATCTTGCATATTATTCAGGCTTATATTATTATTATAAGCAATTATAATACCATTAATACTGCCAACTGTTATTATTTTTGAAAAAAATATATATGTATTTTGTTTTTACAAACCACATACAGCAAGGTGGTCCACAGTTGAAAACAGGCTGAAAACCACTACACCACACAGTACTTTCTCCACCACTGCTCTACACCACACAGTACTTTCTCCACCACTGCTCTACACCACACAGTACTTTCTCTACTACTGCTCTACACCACACAGTACTTTCTCCACCACTGCTCTACATCACACAGTACTTACTCCACCACTGCTCTACACCACACAGTACTTTCTCCACCACTGCTCTACACCACACAGTACTTTCTCCACCACTGCTCTACACCACACAGTACTTACTCCACCACTGCTCTACACCACACAGTACTTTCTCCACCACTGCTCTACACCACACAGTACTTTCTCCACCACTGCTCTACATCAAACAGTACTTTCTCCACCACTGCTCTACACCCCACAGTACTTTCTCTGCTACTGCTCTACACCACACAGTACTTTCTCCACCACTGCTCTACACCACACAGTACTTTTTCCACCACTGCTCTACACCACACAGTACTTTCTCCACCACTGCTCTACATCAAACAGTTCTTTCTCCACCACTGCTCTACACCACACAGTACTTTCTTCACCACTGCTCTACATCACACAGTACTTTCTACACCACTGCTCTACACCACACAGTACTTTCTCCACCACTGCTCTACATAACACAGTACTTTCTCCACCACTGCTCTACACCACACAGTACTTTCTCCACCACTGCTCTACACTACACAGTACTTTCTCCACCACTGCTCTACATCACACAGTACAATCTCCACCACTGCTCTACATCACACAGTAATTTCTCCACCACTGCTCTACACCACACCGTACTTTCTCCACCACTGCTCTACACCACACAGTACTTTCTCCACCACTGTTCTACACCACACAGTACTTTCTCCACCACTGCTCTACACCACACAGTACTTTCTCCACCACTGCTCTTCACCACACAGTACTTTCTCCACCACTGCTCTACATCACACAGTACTTTCTCCACGACTGCTCTACATCACACAGTACTTTCTCCACCACTGCTCTTCACCCCACAGTACTTTCTCCACCACTGCTCTATTCCCACAGTACTTTCTCCACCACTGCTCTTCACCACACAGTACTTTCTCCACCACTGCTATACATGACACAGTACTTTCTCCACCACTGCTCTACACCACACAGTACTTTCTCCACCACTGCTCTTCACCACACAGTATTTTCTCCACCACTGCTCTACATCACACAGTACTTTCTCCACCACTGCTCTTCACCACACAGTACTTTCTCCACCACTGCTCTACATCACACAGTACTTTCTCCACGACTGCTCTACATCACACAGTACTTTCTCCACCACTGCTCTTCACCCCACAGTACTTTCTCCACCACTGCTCTATTCCCACAGTACTTTCTCCACCACTGCTCTTCACCACACAGTACTTTCTCCACCACTGCTCTACATGACACAGTACTTTCTCCACCACTGCTCTACACCACACAGTACTTTCTCAACCACTGCTCCTCACCACACAGTATTTTCTCCACCACTGCTCTACATCACACAGTACTTTCTCCACCACTGCGCTACATCACACAGTACTTTCTCCACCACTCCTCTACATCACACAGTACTTTCTCCACCACTGCTGTACATCACCCAGTACTTTCTCCACCACTGCTCTACATCACACAGTACTTGCTCCACCACTACTCTTCACCCCACAGTACTTTATTCACCACCGCTCTACATGACACAGTACTTTCTCCACCACTGCTCTACACCACACAGTACTTTTCCACCACTGCTCTTCACCACACAGTACTTTCTCCACCACTGCTCTACCCTACACAGTACTTTCTCCACCACTGCTCTACACCACACAGTACTTTCTCCACCACTGCTCTACACCCCACAGTACTTTCTCCACCACTGCTCTACCCTACACAGTACTTTCTCCACCACTGCTCTACACCACACAGTACTTTCTCCACCACTGCTCTACACCCCACAGTACTTTCTCCACCACTGCTCTACATCACACAGTACTTTCTCCACGACTGCTCTACATCACACAGTACTTTCTCCACCACTGCTCTTCACCCCACAGTACTTTCTCCACCACTGCTCTATTCCCACAGTACTTTCTCCACCACTGCTCTTCACCACACAGTACTTTCTCCACCACTGCTCTACATGACACAGTACTTTCTCCACCACTGCTCTACACCACACAGTACTTTCTCAACCACTGCTCCTCACCACACAGTATTTTCTCCACCACTGCTCTACATCACACAGTACTTTCTCCACCACTGCGCTACATCACACAGTACTTTCTCCACCACTGCTCTACATGACACAGTACTTTCTCCACCACTGCTCTACATGACACAGTACTTTCTCCACCACTGCTGTACATCACACAGTACTTTCTCCACCACTGCTCTACATGACACAGTACTTTCTCCACCACTGCTGTACATCACCCAGTACTTTCTCCACCACTGCTCTACATCACACAGTACTTGCTCGACCACTACTCTTCACCCCACAGTACTTTATTCACCACCGCTCTACATGACACAGTACTTTCTCCACCACTGCTCTACACCACACAGTACTTTTCCACCACTGCTCTTCACCACACAGTACTTTCTCCACCACTGCTCTACCCTACACAGTACTTTCTCCACCACTGCTCTACACCACACAGTACTTTCTCCACCACTGCTCTACACCCCACAGTACTTTCTCCACCACTGCTCTACCCTACACAGTACTTTCTCCACCACTGCTCTACCCTACACAGTACTTTCTCCACCACTGCTCTACACCACACAGTACATTCTCCACCACTGCTCTACATCAAACAGTTCTTTCTCCACCACTGCTCTACACCACACAGTACTTTCTTCACCACTGCTCTACATCACACAGTACTTTCTACACCACTGCTCTACACCACACAGTACTTTCTCCACCACTGCTCTACATAACACAGTACTTTCTCCACCACTGCTCTACACCACACAGTACTTTCTCCACCACTGCTCTACACTACACAGTACTTTCTCCACCACTGCTCTACATCACACAGTACAATCTCCACCACTGCTCTACATCACACAGTAATTTCTCCACCACTGCTCTACACCACACCGTACTTTCTCCACCACTGCTCTACACCACACAGTATATTCTCCACCACTGTTCTACACCACACAGTACTTTCTCCACCACTGCTCTACACCACACAGTACTTTCTCCACCACTGCTCTTCACCACACAGTACTTTCTCCACCACTGCTCTACATCACACAGTACTTTCTCCACGACTGCTCTACATCACACAGTACTTTCTCCACCACTGCTCTTCACCCCACAGTACTTTCTCCACCACTGCTCTATTCCCACAGTACTTTCTCCACCACTGCTCTTCACCACACAGTACTTTCTCCACCACTGCTCTACATGACACAGTACTTTCTCCACCACTGCTCTACACCACACAGTACTTTCTCAACCACTGCTCCTCACCACACAGTATTTTCTCCACCACTGCTCTACATCACACAGTACTTTCTCCACCACTGCGCTACATCACACAGTACTTTCTCCACCACTGCTCTACATGACACAGTACTTTCTCCACCACTGCTGTACATCACCCAGTACTTTCTCCACCACTGCTCTACATCACACAGTACTTGCTCCACCACTACTCTTCACCCCACAGTACTTTATTCACCACCGCTCTACATGACACAGTACTTTCTCCACCACTGCTCTACACCACACAGTACTTTTCCACCACTGCTCTTCACCACACAGTACTTTCTCCACCACTGCTCTACCCTACACAGTGCTTTCTCCACCACTGCTCTACACCACACAGTACTTTCTCCACCACTGCTCTACACCCCACAGTACTTTCTCCACCACTGCTCTACCCTACACAGTACTTTCTCCACCACTGCTCTACACCACACAGTACTTTCTCCACCACTGCTCTACACCCCACAGTACTTTCTCCACCACTGCTCTACATCACACAGTACTTTCTCCACGACTGCTCTACATCACACAGTACTTTCTCCACCACTGCTCTTCACCCCACAGTACTTTCTCCACCACTGCTCTATTCCCACAGTACTTTCTCCACCACTGCTCTTCACCACACAGTACTTTCTCCACCACTGCTCTACATGACACAGTACTTTCTCCACCACTGCTCTACACCACACAGTACTTTCTCAACCACTGCTCCTCACCACACAGTATTTTCTCCACCACTGCTCTACATCACACAGTACTTTCTCCACCACTGCGCTACATCACACAGTACTTTCTCCACCACTGCTCTACATGACACAGTACTTTCTCCACCACTGCTCTACATGACACAGTACTTTCTCCACCACTGCTGTACATCACACAGTACTTTCTCCACCACTGCTCTACATGACACAGTACTTTCTCCACCACTGCTGTACATCACCCAGTACTTTCTCCACCACTGCTCTACATCACACAGTACTTGCTCGACCACTACTCTTCACCCCACAGTACTTTATTCACCACCGCTCTACATGACACAGTACTTTCTCCACCACTGCTCTACACCACACAGTACTTTTCCACCACTGCTCTTCACCACACAGTACTTTCTCCACCACTGCTCTACCCTACACAGTACTTTCTCCACCACTGCTCTACACCACACAGTACTTTCTCCACCACTGCTCTACACCCCACAGTACTTTCTCCACCACTGCTCTACCCTACACAGTACTTTCTCCACCACTGCTCTACACCACACAGTACTTTCTCCACCACTGCTCTACACCCCACAGTACTTTCTCCACCACTGCTATACATCACACAGTACTTTCTCCACGACTGCTCTACATCACACAGTACTTTCTCCACCACTGCTCTTCACCCCACAGTACTTTCTCCACCACTGCTCTATTCCCACAGTACTTTCTCCACCACTGCTCTTCACCACACAGTACTTTCTCCACCACTGCTTTACATGACACAGTACTTTCTCCACCACTGCTCTACACCACACAGTACTTTCTCAACCACTGCTCCTCACCACACAGTATTTTCTCCACCACTGCTCTACATCACACAGTACTTTCTCCACCACTGCGCTACATCACACAGTACTTTCTCCACCACTGCTCTACATGACACAGTACTTTCTCCACCACTGCTGTACATCACACAGTACTTTCTCCACCACTGCTCTACATGACACAGTACTTTCTCCACCACTGCTGTACATCACACAGTACTTTCTCCACCACTGCTCTACACCACACAGTACTTTCTCCACCACTGCTCTACACCCCACAGTACTTTCTCCGCCACTGCTCTACACCACACAGTACTTTCTCCACCACTGCTCTACACCACACAGTACTTTCTCCACCACTGCTCTACACCACACAGTACTTTCTCCACCACTGCTCTACATCAAACAGTACTTTCTCCACCACTGCTCTACACCACACAGTACTTTCTCCACCACTGCTCTACATCACACAGTACTTTCTACACCACTGCTCTACACAACACAGTACTTTCTCCACCACTGCTCTACATAACACAGTACTTTCTCCACCACTGCTCTACATAACACAGTACTTTCTCCACCACTGCTCTACACCACACAGTACTTTCTCCACCACTGCTCTACACTACACAGTACTTTCTCCACCACTGTTCTACACCACACAGTACATTCTCCACCACTGCTCTACACCACACAGTACTTTCTCCACCACTGCTCTACATCACACAGTACTTTCTCCACGACTACTCTACATCACACAGTACTTTCTCCACCACTGCTCTTCACCACACAGTACTTTCGCACCACTGCTCTAGATCACACAGTACTTTCTCCACGACTGCTCTACATCACACAGTACTTTCTCCACCACTGCTCTTCACCCCACAGTACTTTCTCCACCACTGCTCTATTCCCACAGTACTTTCTCCACCACTGCTCTACATGACACAGTACTTTCTCCACCACTGCTCTACACCACACAGTACTTTCTCAACCACTGCTCCTCACCACATAGTATTTCTCCACCACTGCTCTACATCACACAGTACTTTCTCCACCACTGCTCTACATGACACAGTACTTTCTCCACCACTGCTGTACACCACACAGTACTTTCTCCACCACTGCTCCTCACCACAACGTATTTTCTCCACCACTGCTCTACATCACACAGTACTTTTTCCACCACTGCTCTACATCACACAGTACTTTCTCCACCACTGCTTTACATCACACAGTACTTTCTCCACCACTGCTCTTCACCCCACAGTACTTTATTCACCACCGCTCTACATGACACAGTACTTTCTCCACCACTGCTCTACACCACACAGTACTTTTTCCACCACTGCTCTTCACCACACAGTACTTTCTCTACCACTGCTCTACACCCCAGAGTACTTTCTCCACCACTGCTCTACACCACACAGTACTTTCTCCACCACTGCTCTACACCCCACAGTACTTTCTCCACCACTGCTCTACCCTACACAGTACTTTCTCCACCACTGCTCTACACCACACAGTACTTTCTCCACCACTGCTCTACACCCCACAGTACTTTCTCCACCACTGCTATACATCACACAGTACTTTCTCCACGACTGCTCTACATCACACAGTACTTTCTCCACCACTGCTCTTCACCCCACAGTACTTTCTCCACCACTGCTCTATTCCCACAGTACTTTCTCCACCACTGCTCTTCACCACACAGTACTTTCTCCACCACTGCTTTACATGACACAGTACTTTCTCCACCACTGCTCTACACCACACAGTACTTTCTCAACCACTGCTCCTCACCACACAGTATTTTCTCCACCACTGCTCTACATCACACAGTACTTTCTCCACCACTGCGCTACATCACACAGTACTTTCTCCACCACTGCTCTACATGACACAGTACTTTCTCCACCACTGCTGTACATCACACAGTACTTTCTCCACCACTGCTCTACATGACACAGTACTTTCTCCACCACTGCTGTACATCACACAGTACTTTCTCCACCACTGCTCTACACCACACAGTACTTTCTCCACCACTGCTCTACACCCCACAGTACTTTCTCCGCCACTGCTCTACACCACACAGTACTTTCTCCACCACTGCTCTACACCACACAGTACTTTCTCCACCACTGCTCTACACCACACAGTACTTTCTCCACCACTGCTCTACATCAAACAGTACTTTCTCCACCACTGCTCTACACCACACAGTACTTTCTCCACCACTGCTCTACATCACACAGTACTTTCTACACCACTGCTCTACACAACACAGTACTTTCTCCACCACTGCTCTACATAACACAGTACTTTCTCCACCACTGCTCTACATAACACAGTACTTTCTCCACCACTGCTCTACACCACACAGTACTTTCTCCACCACTGCTCTACACTACACAGTACTTTCTCCACCACTGTTCTACACCACACAGTACATTCTCCACCACTGCTCTACACCACACAGTACTTTCTCCACCACTGCTCTACATCACACAGTACTTTCTCCACGACTACTCTACATCACACAGTACTTTCTCCACCACTGCTCTTCACCACACAGTACTTTCGCACCACTGCTCTAGATCACACAGTACTTTCTCCACGACTGCTCTACATCACACAGTACTTTCTCCACCACTGCTCTTCACCCCACAGTACTTTCTCCACCACTGCTCTATTCCCACAGTACTTTCTCCACCACTGCTCTACATGACACAGTACTTTCTCCACCACTGCTCTACACCACACAGTACTTTCTCAACCACTGCTCCTCACCACATAGTATTTCTCCACCACTGCTCTACATCACACAGTACTGTCTCCACCACTGCTCTACATGACACAGTACTTTCTCCACCACTGCTGTACACCACACAGTACTTTCTCCACCACTGCTCCTCACCACAACGTATTTTCTCCACCACTGCTCTACATCACACAGTACTTTTTCCACCACTGCTCTACATCACACAGTACTTTCTCCACCACTGCTTTACATCACACAGTACTTTCTCCACCACTGCTCTTCACCCCACAGTACTTTATTCACCACCGCTCTACATGACACAGTACTTTCTCCACCACTGCTCTACACCACACAGTACTTTTTCCACCACTGCTCTTCACCACACAGTACTTTCTCTACCACTGCTCTACACCCCAGAGTACTTTCTCCACCACTGCTCTACACTAAACAGTACTTTCTCCACCACTGCTCTACACCACACAGTACTTTCTCCACCACTGCTCTACACCACACAGTACTTTCTCCACCACTGCTCTCCACCACACAGTACTTTCTCCACCACTGCTCTACACTACACAGTACTTTCTCCACCACTGCTCTACATCACACAGTACTATCTCCACCACTGCTCTACATCACACAGTAATTTATCCACCACTGCTCTACACCACACAGTACTTTCTCCACCACTGCTCTACACCACACAGTACATTCTCCACCACTGCTCTACACCACACAGTACTTTCTCCACCACTGCTCTACATCACACAGTACTTTCTCCACGACTACTCTACATCACACAGTACTTTCTCCACCACTGCTCTTCACCACACAGTACTTTCGCACCACTGCTCTAGATCACACAGTACTTTCTCCACGACTGCTCTACATCACACAGTACTTTCTCCACCACTGCTCTTCACCCCACAGTACTTTCTCCACCACTGCTCTATTCCCACAGTACTTTCTCCACCACTGCTCTACATGACACAGTACTTTCTCCACCACTGCTCTACACCACACAGTACTTTCTCAACCACTGCTCCTCACCACATAGTATTTCTCCACCACTGCTCTACATCACACAGTACTTTCTCCACCACTGCTCTACATGACACAGTACTTTCTCCACCACTGCTGTACACCACACAGTACTTTCTCCACCACTGCTCCTCACCACAACGTATTTTCTCCACCACTGCTCTACATCACACAGTACTTTTTCCACCACTGCTCTACATCACACAGTACTTTCTCCACCACTGCTTTACATCACACAGTACTTTCTACACCACTGCTCTTCACCCCACAGTACTTTATTCACCACCGCTCTACATGACACAGTACTTTCTCCACCACTGCTCTACACCACACAGTACTTTTTCCACCACTGCTCTTCACCACACAGTACTTTCTCTACCACTGCTCTACACCCCAGAGTACTTTCTCCACCACTGCTCTACACTACACAGTACTTTCTCCACCACTGCTCTACACCACACAGTACTTTCTGCACCACTGCTCTACACCACACAGTACTTTCTCAACCACTGCTCCTCACCACACAGTATTTTCTCCACCACTGCTCTACATCACACAGTACTTTCTCCACCACTGCTCTACACCACACAGTACTTTCTCCACCACCGCTCTACATGACACAGTACTTTCTCCACCACTGCTCTACACCACACAGTACTTTCTCCACCACTGCTCTATTCCCACAGTACTTTCTCCACCACTGCTCTTCACCACACAGTACTTTCTCCACCACTGCTCTTCACCACACAGTACTTTCTCCACCACTGCTATACATGACACAGTACTTTCTCCACCACTGCTCTACACCACACAGTACTTTCTCAACCACTGCTCCTCACCACACAGTATTTTCTCCACCACTGCTCTACATCACACAGTACTTTCTCCACCACTGCTCTACATCACACAGTACTTTCTCCACCACTGCTCCTCACCACACAGTATTTTCTCCACCACTGCTCTACATCACACAGTACTTTCTCCACCACTGCTCTACATCACACAGTACTTTCTCCACCACTGCTCTACACCACACAGTACTTTCTCCACCACTGCTCTACACCACACAGTACTTTCTCCACCACTGCTCTACACCACACAATACTTTCTCCACCACTGCTCTACATCACACAGTACTTTATCCACCACTGCTCTACACCACACAGTACTTTCTCCACCACTGCTCTACACCACACAGTACTTTCTCCACCACTGCTCTACATGACACAGTACTTTCTCCACCACTGCTCTACACCACACAGTACTTTCTCCACCACTGCTCTACACCCCACAGTACTTTCTCCACCACTGCTCTACACCACACAGTACTTTCTCCAAAACAGTCTGACTTCTTTGTCTGTCTGTCTGTCTGACTTCTTTGTCTGTCTGTCTGTCTGTCTGTCTGTCTGTCTGTCTGTCTGTCTGTCTGTCTGTCTGTCTGTCTGTCTGTCTGTCTGTCTGTCTGTCTGTCTGTCTGTCTGTCTGTCTGTCTGTCTGTCTGTTTGTCTGTCTGTCTGTCTGTCTGTCTGTCTGTCTGTCTGTCTGTCTGTCTGTCTGTCTGTCTGTATGTCTGTCTGTCTGCCTGCCTGTCTGCCTGTCTGCCTGTCTGTCTCTTTCTTTCTGTCTCTGTCTCATTTAGAAAGCACAGGCCCAACAACTGAATTCACCACCAGAAATAAACATGTCCATCAGCCATAGCTGTATGTAGATTGTCAATTAAATTGTAAGTTCTTTGCCAACCATCAATATTCCTGCATCTAATAAATAAACCTTTCAGATCGATTCATCAAAGTGAAAAAGCAAAAGGACAAAATCTGCTTGGTCCTTCCCACCATGGAAGAGTGAACAGAGGAAAAAAAGATGGAAAATACAACAACAACAAAATAAAGAAAAACATATTACTGCAATCTGTCTGGTGTCAGTCATACATCCCCTTCCATTACGACATTACGCTGGGCCACGATTGGTTCTCCCGACAGCCGCAGTAAATGGAAGAACGCCGACTAATCACGTCAAAGAAGTGACACCGAAATAGGCTGGCGAGGAGGAGTTGGCCTCTCCACAGCAGTACTCACAATAACTGACTGACAATCAGTTACAAAGCCCACAGCCAGAGGTAACCGTTATATTAGTTTTATTAACCACTTCCCATATTGTACCAGAGTAAATAGTGCTGGATTTAGACCGAGAGAGAATAAGGATGACTGTGGAGGGGGACATGTGGGATATCAACTAGAACTTGCTGAGGTCAGTGCCTTGAATCAGTGAGCAGAAGGTAGACAGTTATACGTGTATGAATGCATACCCAGGGTGCATTTCACCTTGACTGTGAGCATTGATGGTTTCCTATTCTAACATTTGGCACAGCTACTGTACATGTCACAGTGTTTCCCTCGGTGTTGGTGTGACCATGCAGAAAATATTATTCAGTGTTGTCCCCTTACAACCGTTGTTATCTTCATCTAGTTACATTAGCTATTCAAACAGAATGTGATTCTGCAGAGTATGGTATGCACACGCATACACACAGACACACAGACACACAGACACACAGACACACACACGCTCTCTCTCTCTCTTTCTCAGTATGTATATCTTACTGTGTTCCTGCCATTATCTGAGATGAAAACCCCCTCCTGTTTTAGTATTTGTGCTGTGTTTAATATAGATGTAGTCTCAGTTATGCATTATTATTTATCTTCCAATAGATGAGTGAGATAAAACTTATCTACATAATACTAAGTGGATTAAGCATCTACAGTACATTCATACACATGTAACGTTACTGTTCATGTACTCAAGTGGCTAAGTGAACAAAATAAAGCTGACACCAGCTAAACCTAATACTGCCTCAGGCATATTACTCAGAGAATAGATTGTGGCAGACATTTTCTTCCTGAGCAACAACAATGAAATGAGATAATACACTTAAGACTCAAACAAAGCGGAAAATGCGTTTACCTTTGGGAATATGTGTGAGAGTGTGTTGGTACTGAGATGAGCTTGCAGCCTGGCTCTTTATGGCAGTCTCTCATCCTATCTGGTTCCCCTGACGCATCTTTGCCAGATATCTCCATCTCACGCAAGCCCTTATTCCTCTACCAAATCTATCCTCTCGTTATTCCATGTATTAATTACTCTCTCTTCCATTCTCTCTGTCTCCACCTTCCTTACCAACTCTGTTTACATCCTCTATCTTTCACTTTTCCACTCCCTTTCTCATTCTCTGCCTCCCCCTTCCAACTCTTCATCCTCTGTCTTTCATTTCTCCATGTCTCTCTGTCTCCCTACATTTTAGTCATTTAGCAGACACTCTTATCCAGAGTGAATTACAGTAGTGAGTGCATACATTTTATTTTGTACCGGTCCCCCGTGGGAATCGAACCCACAACCCTGGCAATGCAAGCGACATGCTCTAACAACTGGGCCACACGGGACTCCTCCCTCCTTCCTCCTACCGCTCTTCATTAGTTTCCTTAGCCTCCAGTAAAAGCCCAGGGGAGTGTAGGTAACAGATTAACCCACTCCATTAGAGGTCCTGTGGATGAGAACAAACAGTGGGCCGATAGCGGTGCTATTAGTCTAGGTCAAAGCCTCCCTCATCAGCTCTAATGCTGAGACAACACCAAGGATTATAGCATAATCAGGACCGACTTCATCCTCCACGCCTTTCATTACTTCTCCTTCTTCAGTTTTTTCATCCACTAACCACCGGCCCATCCCCTTCTTCAATATGGAGCAAGAGAAGGACAGATGCCATGTTACGGGGCTGAGCTAGTTAAGACAAAAACACTTTTGTGAAGACAGTGATTAGAATTGGCTCTCTCGCAGTGAGTAATGACATTGGACTTAAGCCACCTCCACGCTCATTCGATATGCAGATTTGGGTGCGAGCAAAGTCGGGTCAATAATGGAATTGGCGTGAAATCACCCTTGGTACTCCTATTGCCGTATGGTGTTATTGTATGGGGTGATAATGGTAGAATTGCATACAGTAGTAGAAAAGGCAAAAACAAGTCCCACTACACGTGATACACTATGCATAGTCTCTTTACCTCAATTACCTCCACTAACCTGTAACTCCACACATTGACTCGGTACCGGTACCCACTGTATATAGCCTCGTTATTGGTATTTTATTGTGTTCCTTTTTTGTTGTTGTGTACTTTAGTTTATTTAGTAAATATTTTCTTAACTCTGTTTTCTGAAAACTGCATTGTTAGTTAAGGGCTTGTAATAAGTATTTCAGGGAAAGGTCTACACCTGTTGAATTCAGTGCATGTTACAAATACAAATGGATTTGATGTATGTCCATGAAGAAGTAAAGATGCATGCAGGACCTATCCATTTTTACGACAGGATTGTAACTGATTTATCACCATTCTGTGCTAATAATCTATCCTAAGTGCTTCATGATGACTTTTAAAATGCACACACTACATTGTGAGTTCACAGTAGCATTAGTATATTGAAAGGTGGGAGAGTTAAGCAAATATCACATCTACACTGATAAACATATTGCAAGGATTGGACAGTTCTCCCTCTACCAGCCCACTAAACCTTTTGCTCAATTTGATGTATTGGTTTGATGCTAAGTTTTCTGCCATTCCATGTGTGCTAGACTTTCTTTTACAAAGCCTATATCAAAAAGACTGCTAACCATTTCAGCGAAGTGTCACTATTCCCCATCCACACATGTTATGTAAATGTCTGGGAGAAATGTTATGAAAACAGACCACATAAGACAGAATACCAGGCCTGGTTCTGTGGGAGTCAACAAAGGGAGAGGGTGGGTGTTCCCTTCTGCCTCCATTTTCTAACATGTTGTTCCTTTACTTTTCCCAGAGACAAAGGGATGAGAATGAGGCCTCTACATTTTCTTTATGTGAAATAAAGGAAATGTGAATGCTTTGGAGTATGTTTGATTCATATTTAAATGCAAGACGATTCTCTCGCTCTCTCTTTCTCTCTGTGCGAGTGATAACAGCCCAAGCTCCACACTTTAATTATCTCGCATCGCAGATTACAAAGTGAAAACAACCCCACAAATGTGATACGCCTTCATTTTGCATTCTTTTTGGTCCCACTCCCTCCTTACTCATGCCCAAAATGGCTTTCAGCTCCTCCAAAGGAACCAGTGTCTTGCATGCGTTGTCTTTGTGTGCAGTCATGAATTTCTCTCAGTTTGCTATGTGAGGCGTGAGGCGTGATACGAGCAAGTTTCCCGACACTCTATTGTGTGAGGATGGGTAGTTAGTCGGCTGACTTTCTTTTGATACGCCTTGAGCTCTACTCTGTAAAATAAAAATAATGAAAAACAGCAGAGAAGAGGGTGAGAATGAGCGAGGACAAGGATATGACTACTCTTTATCAGATTCCCCTACGAGAGGCAGGGACACTGAAACATGGTCCCCTTTAAAACACCGCTCTTATACCTGCACTCAAACACATTACTGCCTTTCTGGATCGGCTTCAAATGCTGAGGGAAATCTATGACAAAACCACACATAAATAAATCCATTTCTATGTGGTTTCTTCCTCAAGAAAGAGCTTCGTTACATATGGAAATGAGATTCTCCTCTCCTCTTCTCTTCAGCGATCCCCCCAAGCCAAGTGCTTTGGCTCCTACCCATGCAAATGTAGGCCAGGGCGATGATGCATTTACAAAGACTGTACTATAAAGAACAGAGACAGAGAAGATAATATGGAGAAAAAGAGAGAGAGAGTGAAAGAGACACGGGAGAACCAGAGAAGGAGGGATGATAGATGCCAAGAAGAGAGGGGAAAGACAAAGACAATGATGGAGAGGGTGAGACTAGCAGATAGACAGACAGACACAGGGATAGAGAGAAAAAAGATGACAGAGAGTGAGTGACAGATTAAAAGAGGGAGAGAAAAGGGATGACATGGCTTCACTGGGGGATGTAGACATGGTAGTCTATAGTTCTGGATGACATGGTTACACTGGGGGATGTAGACATGGTAGTCTATAGTTCTGGATGACATGGTTACACTGGGGGATGTAGACATGGTAGTCTATAGTTCTGGATGACATGGTTACACTGGGGGATGTAGACATGGTAGTCTATAGTTCTGGATGACATGGTTACACTGGGGGATGTAGACATGGTAGTCGATAGTTCTGGATGACATGGCTTCACTGGGGGATGTAGACATGGTAGTCTATAGTTCTGGATGACATGGTTACGCTGGGGGATGTAGACATGGTAGTCTATAGTTCTGGATGACATGGTTACACTGGGGGATGTAGACATGGTAGTCTATAGTTCTGGATGACATGGTTACACTGGGGGATGTAGACATGGTAGTCTATAGTTCTGGATGACATGGCTTTACTGGGGGATGTAGACATGGTAGTCTATAGTTCTGGATGACATGGTTACACTGGGGGATGTAGACATGGTAGTCTATAGTTCTGGATGACATGGTTACACTGGGGGATGTAGACATGGTAGTCTATAGTTCTGGATGAAATGGTTACACTGTGGGATGTAGACATGGTAGTCTATTGTTCTGGATGACATGGTTACACTGGGGGATGTAGACATGGTAGTCTATAGTTCTGGATGACATGGTTACACTGGGGGATGTAGACATGGTAGTCTATAGTTCTGGATGACATGGTTACACTGGGGGATGTAGACATGGTAGTCTATAGTTCTGGATGACATGGTTACACTGGTGGATGTAGACATGGTAGTCTATAGTTCTGGATGACATGGTTACACTGGGGGATGTAGACATGGTAGTCTATAGTTCTGGATGACATGGCTACACTGGGGGATGTAGACATGGTAGTCTATAGTTCTGGATGACATGGCTTCACTGGGGGATGTAGACATGATAGTCTATAGTTCTGGATGACATGGTTACAATGGGGGATGTAGACATGGTAGTCTATAGTTCTGGATGAAATGGTTACACTGGGGGATGTAGACATGGTACTCTATAGTTCTGGATGACATGGTTACACTGGGGGATGTAGACATGGTAGTCTATAGTTCTGGATGACATGGTTACACTGGGGGATGTAGACATGGTAGTCTATAGTTCTGGATGACATGGTTACACTGGGGGATGTAGACATGGTAGTCTATAGTTCTGGGTGACATGGTTACACTGGGGGATGTAGACATGGTAGTCTATAGTTCTGGATGACATGGTTACACTGGGGGATGTAGACATGGTAGTCTATAGTTCTGGATGGCATGGCTACACTGGGGGATGTAGACATGGTAGTCTATAGTTCTGGATGACATGGTTACACTGGGGGATGTAGACATGGTAGTCTATAGTTCTGGATGACATGGTTACACTGGGGGATGTAGACATGGTAGTCTATAGTTCTGGATGACATGGCTACACTGGGGGATGTAGACCTGGTAGTCTATAGTTCTGGATGACATGGTTACACTGGGGGATGTAGACATGGTAGTCTATAGTTCTGGATGACATGGCTACACTGGGGGATTTAGACATGGTAGTCTATAGTTCTGGAGCCTAAAATGGACACTACTGGAGAACGATGCTGCGCTCCGTGACAGATGCTGCATTGCTAATTAAGAAGTAGGCTAGTCCGTGGTCTAGCTAGCAACAGGGTTCTATCCCTTCCTACTGTCTGAACACGTGGTCCCCACCATTGACAGCAGCACTGGTTATGCAGTGTTTGTTAATGCAATTTAGTCCAGACAAGGACAGACTGAACACTCTTCTACTATACCACACGTTTGGTTTGTCTGCCTGCTTGAATACATGCTTCCCAAAGCGGGTTTGCAAATACAAAGCCAAAATGGTGGACAAGATCTTTGATGCATTTTGGGGGGGTGGGGTTCTATGTTTATAACATTATTGTCCATTCTTTTCCTCTTCTCTTTCATCCTCTTGTACCTCTCTCGCTCATTCTTCCCTTTAACCCGCCTCTTTCCGGAGAGAGAGAAGAGAAGAGAAGAGAGAGCCAGAGAAGAAGAGAAGAGAATAGAGAGCCAGAGAAGAAGAGAAGAGAAGAGAGAGCCAGAGAAGAAGAGAAGAGAAGAGAGAGCCAGAGAAGAAGAGAAGAGAGAGCCAGAGAAGAAGAGAAGAGAAGAGAGAGCCAGAGAAGAAGAGAAGAGAAGAGAGAACCAGAGAAGAAGAGAAGAGAAGAGAGAACCAGAGAAGAAGAGAAGACAAGAGAGCCAGAGAAGAAGAGAAGAGAAGAGAGAGCCAGAGAAGAAGAGAAGAGAAGAGAGAGCCAGAGAAGAAGAGAAGAGAGAGCCAGAAAAGAAGAGAAGAGAGAGCCAGAGAAGAAGAGAAGAGAAGAGAGAGCCAGAGAAGAAGGTATGATAGAAGCTTTCCTAGGCCTTTGGAAGTCTGACCGTCTCTCTATAGGGATAGTCGTCACATAGTCTCACTTATTTGAAAAAGAGTCCACTCCGAAGGATTTTGAAGTTCTGCTAAATTTTACTCTGAGCTGACCTAAACTCAGTCAGAGGGTCAAATGTCACTCGGGGATGGACCGGATAAGACGTGTGTGTTGTGTGCTGAGTAAGGAGACTGTGGTGGGAACACAGGTCCAATCGAAGCTGAGGGGTGTGTCTGTCGCGCCAGGCCCAGGGCAAGCAGCCTAACTGGGGCAGAAGAAGATCCACCCCCTGGCTTATGAGGTCCTCCTCCGAAAATAAAACAAAAAGGGGGGAGCACACACACACACACAAAGATGCCTGCAGACACACACACTTGCTAAGCGTAGACACACATACACACACACTGATGCATGCAGACACGCAATCACATAGACCACACACACTGTATATACATGCTCGCACGCATACACTCACATGGTTGCTAACTCAAACACACACACGCCACTCCTCAAGCATACATGAACACACACACACACACACACACATAGACTAACACACACATGACCACACCGAAACACACACACAGTTCATAGCCCTGCAGACACGTACCACACTCTCACAGACCAGCTCTGTGATGCAATGCGATGTGATGTGAGTTACTGGGCCGGATGTACCACTTTTCAGCCTCCGTGTTTGAGCGCCATGAAGGCAGAGTGGCGTCAAATATGTGTTTCTGAATGGGACGATAACCCGGCCCTCGGCGTGCCAGGGTATTCCGCTGTAATGACAGTGCTTGTGGGGAATTATGTCTCTGTGTCTGAGCCTGCCTAATGCAGCTCACATATTCAGCCCCCCTTTTCCGTCAACCCCGTCACTAACACCCCTGTAACCCCGTCACTAACACCCCTGTAACCCCGTCACTAACACCCCTGTAACCCCGTCACTAACACCCCTGTAACCCCGTCACTAACACCCCTGTAACCCCGTCACTAACACACCTGTAACCCCGTCACTAACACACCTGTAACCCCGTCACTAACACCCCTGTAACCCCGTCACTAACACCCCTGTAACCCCATCACTAACACACCTGTAACCCCGTCACTAACACCCCTGTAACCCCGTCACTAACACACCTGTAACCCCGTCACTAACACCCCTGTAACCCCGTCACTAACACCCCTGTAACCCCGTCACTAACACACCTGTAACCCCGTCACTAACACCCCTGTAACCCCGTCACTAACACCCCTGTAACCCCGTCACTAACACACCTGTAACCCCATCACTAACACCCCTGTAACCCCGTCACTAACACAACTGTAACCCCGTCACTAACACCCCTGTAACCCCGTCACTAACACCCCTGTAACCCCATCACTAACACCCCTGTAACCCCGTCACTAACACCTCTGTAACCCCGTCACTAACACACCTGTAACCCCATCACTAACACCCATGTAACCCCGTCACTAACAGCCCTGTAACCCCGTCACTAACACCCCTGTAACCCCACCACTAACACCCCTGTAACCCAGTCACTAACACCCCTGTAACCCAGTCACTAAAACCCCTGTAACCCTGTCACTAACACCCCTGTAACCCCATCACTAACACACCTGTAACCCCATCACTAACACCCCTGTAACCCCGTCACTAACACCCCTGTAACCCCGTCACTAACACACCTGTAACCCCATCACTAACACCCCTGTAACCCCGTCACTAACACCCCTGTAACCCCGTCACTAACACCCCTGTAACCCCGTCACTAACACCCCTGTAACCTCATCACTAACACACCTGTAACCCCATCACTAACACCCCTGTAACCCCGTCACTAACACCCCTGCAACCCCGTCACTAACACACCTGTAACCCCATCACTAACACCCCTGTAACCCCGTCTCTAACACCCCTGTAACCCCATCACTAACACACCTGTAACCCCATCACTAACACCCCTGTAACCCCGTCACTAACACCCCTGTAACCCCGTCACTAACACACCTGTAACCCCATCACTAACACCCCTGTAACCCCGTCACTAACACCCCTGTAACCCCGTCACTTACACCCCTGTAACCCCATCACTAACACACCGGTAACCCCATCACTAACACCCCTGTAACCCCGTCACTAACACCCCTGTAACCCCGTCACTAACACCCCTGTAACCCCGTCACTAACACCCCTGTAACCCCATCACTAACACCCCTGTAACCCCATCACTAACACCCCTGTAACCCCGTCACTAACACCCCTGTAACCCCGTCACTAACACACCTGTAACCCCATCACTAACACCCCTGTAACCCCGTCACTAACACCCCTGTAACCCCGTCACTAACACACCTGTAACCCCATCACTAACACCCCTGTAACCCCGTCACTAACACCCCTGTAACCCCATCACTAACACACCTGTAACCCCATCACTAACACCCCTGTAACCCCGTCACTTACACCCCTGTAACCTTATCACTAACACCCCTGTAACCCCATCACTAACACCCCTGTAACCCCGTCACTAACACCCCTGTAACCCCGTCACTAACACCCCTGTAACCCCGTCACTAACACACCTGTAACCCCATCACTAACACCCCTGTAACCCCGTCACTAACACCCCTGTAACCCCATCACTAACACACCTGTAACCCCATCACTAACACCCTTGTAACCCCGTCACTTACACCCCTGTAACCCCATCACTAACACACCTGTAACCCCATCACTAACACCCTTGTAACCCCGTCACTAACATCCCTGTAACCCCGTCACTAACACCCCTGTAACCCCGTCACTAACACCCATGTAACCCCGTCACTAACATCCCTGTAACCCCGTCACTAACACCCCTGTAACCCCGCCACTAACACCCCTGTAACCCCATCACTAACACCCCTGCAACCCCGTCACTAACATCCCTGTAACCCCATCACTAACACCCCTGTAACCCCATCACTAACACCCCTGTAACCCCATCACTACCCCTGTAACCCCATCACTAACACCCCTGTAACCCCGGCACTAACACACCTGTAACCCCATCACTAACACCCCTGTAACCCCGCCACTAACACCCCTGTAACCCCATCACTAACACCCCTGTAACCCCATCACTAACACACCTGTAACCCCATCACTAACACCCCTGTAACCCCATCACTAACACCCCTGTAACCCCATCACTACCCCTGTAACCCCATCACTAACATCCCTGTAACCCCGTCATTAACACCCCTGTAACCCCATCACTAACACACCTGTAACCCCATCACTAACATACCTGTAACCCCGTCACTAACACACCTGTAACCCCATCACTAACACCCCTGTAACCCCGTCACTAACACCCCTGTAACCCCATCACTAACACACCTGTAACCCTGTCACTAACACCCCTGTAACCCCGTCACTTACACCCCTGTAACCCCATCACTAACACACCGGTAACCCCATCACTAACACCCCTGTAACCCCGTCACTAACACCCCTGTAACCCCGTCACTAACACCCCTGTAACCCCGTCACTAACACCCCAGTAACCCCATCACTAACACCCCTGTAACCCCATCACTAACACCCCTGTAACCCCGTCACTAACACCCCTGTAACCCCGTCACTAACACACCTGTAACCCCATCACTAACACCCCTGTAACCCCGTCACTAACACCCCTGTAACCCCGTCACTAACACACCTGTAACCCCATCACTAACACCCCTGTAACCCCGTCACTAACACCCCTGTAACCCCATCACTAACACACCTGTAACCCCATCACTAACACCCCTGTAACCCCGTCACTTACACCCCTGTAACCTTATCACTAACACCCCTGTAACCCCATCACTAACACCCCTGTAACCCCGTCACTAACACCCCTGTAACCCCGTCACTAACACCCCTGTAACCCCGTCACTAACACACCTGTAACCCCATCACTAACACCCCTGTAACCCCGTCACTAACACCCCTGTAACCCCATCACTAACACACCTGTAACCCCATCACTAACAATCCCTGTAACCCCGTCACTTACACCCCTGTAACCCCATCACTAACACACCTGTAACCCCATCACTAACACCCCTGTAACCCCGTCACTAACATCCCTGTAACCCCGTCACTAACACCCCTGTAACCCCGTCACTAACACCCCTGTAACCCCGTCACTAACATCCCTGTAACCCCGTCACTAACACCCCTGTAACCCCGCCACTAACACCCCTGTAACCCCATCACTAACACCCCTGCAACCCCGTCACTAACATCCCTGTAACCCCGTCACTAACACCCCTGTAACCCCATCACTAACACCCCTGTAACCCCATCACTACCCCTGTAACCCCATCACTAACACCCCTGTAACCCCGGCACTAACACACCTGTAACCCCATCACTAACACCCCTGTAACCCCGTCACTAACACCCCTGTAACCCCGGCACTAACACCCCTGTAACCCCATCACTAACACCCCTGTAACCCCATCACTAACACACCTGTAACCCCATCACTAACACCCCTGTAACACCATCACTAACACCCCTGTAACCCCATCACTACCCCTGTAACCCCATCACTAACATCCCTGTAACCCCGTCATTAACACCCCTGTAACCCCATCACTAACACACCTGTAACCCCGTCACTAACATACCTGTAACCCCGTCACTAACACACCTGTAACCCCGTCACTAACACACCTGTAACCCCGTCACTAACACCCCTGTAACCCCATCACTAACACACCTGTAACCCCATCACTAACACCCCTGTAACCCCATCACTACCCCTGTAACCCCATCACTAACATCCCTGTAACCCCGTCATTAACACCCCTGTAACCCATCACTAACACACCTGTAACCCAGTCACTAATATCCCTGTAACCCAGTCACTAACACACCTATAACCCCGTCACTAACACACCTGTAACCCCGTCACTAACACCCCTGTAACCCCATAACTAACACACCTGTAACCCCATCACTACCCCTGTAACCCCATCACTAACACCCCTGTAACCCCGCCACTAACACCCCTGTAACCCCGTCACTAACACACCTGTAACCCCGTCACTAACATCCCTGTAACCCAGTCACTAACACACTTGTAACCCCGTCACTAACAGCCCTGTAACCCAGTCACGAACACACCTGTAACCCCGTCACTAACACCCCTGTAACCCCATCACTAACATCCCTGTAACCCAGTCACTAACACACCTGTAACCCCGTCACTAACACCCCTGTAACCCCATCACTAACACACCTGTAACCCCATCACTAACACACCTGTAACCCCGTCACTAACATCCCTGTAACCCATTCACTAACACACTTGTAACCCTGTCACTAACACCCCTGTAACCCAGTCACTAACACACCTGTAACCCCGTCACTAACACCCCTGTAACCCCATCACTAACACCCCTGTAACCCCATCACTAACACCCCTGTAACCCCATCACTAACACCCCTGTAACCCCATCACTAACACCCCTGTAACCCCATCCCTAACACCCCTGTAACCCCGTCACTAACACCCCTGTAACCCCATCACTAACACCCCTGTAACCCCATCACTAACACTCCTGTAACCCCATCACTAACACCCCTGTAACCCAGTCACTAACACACCTGTAACCCCGTCATTACACCCCTGTAACCCCGTCACTAACACCCCTGTAACCCCGTCACTAACACCCCTGTAACCCCGTCACTAACACCCCTGTAACCCAGTCACTAACAACCCTGTAACCCAGTCACTAACACCCCTGTAACCCCACCACTAACACCCCTGTAACCCAGTCACTAACACCCCTATAACCCAGTCACTAAAACCCCTGTAACCCTGCCACTAACACCCCTGTAACCCAGTCACTAACACCTCTGTAACCCCGTCACTAACACCCCTGTAACCCCGTCACTAACAGCCCTGTAACCCCGTCACTAAGACCCCTGTAACCCCACCACTAACACCCCTGTAACCCAGTCACTAACACCCCTGTAACCCAGTCACTAAAACCCCTGTAACCCTGCCACTAACACCCCTGTAACCCAGTCACTAACACCCCTGTAACCCCGTCACTAACACCCCTGTAACCCCGTCACTAACAGCCCTGTAACCCCGTCACTAACACCCCTGTAACCCAGTCACTAACACACCTGTCACCCCGTCACTAACAGCCCTGTAACCCCGTCACTAACACCCCTGTAACCCAGTCACTAACACACCTGTAACCCCGTCACTAACAGCCCTGTAACCCCATCACTAACACCCCTGTAACCCGGTCACCTTACACCTCCCTTACACTTGTAGTTGTTTGGTTTGGAACACAACCTTACATCGCCGCCATCACAAAATTACTGTTGTTGTTTACCCAATCCAAATACGGTCAAGTATAAATCACAAACTGGGTCAGGTGGGCACCATTTGAAAGCTTGTTCTACTGCCAACATGACTAGCTAATTTATAAAAAATTATACTACATTGTTAGGCTTTCACAATGCAATTCAGGGAAACGGATCATACATTTGGAGCTCATAGAAAAGAGATGAGTTTTTTCAGTATTCTCTGTGGTTGTGTGTATGTGTGTGTGTATGTGTGTGTGTGTGTGTGTGTGTGTATGTGTGTGTGTGTGTGTGTGTGTGTGTGTGTGTGTGTGTGTGTGTGTGTGTGTGTGTGTGTGTGTGTGTGTGTGTGTGTGTGTGTGTGTGTGTGCGTGTGTGTGTGTGCTGCCTGCTAAGCACTCAGGTCACTGCAGTGCGAGCGCGTCTTGGTGTGTGAGTATGGTACTTTACAAGCATCACATCCACTGCTGGTCTCTGTTTATGCCCTGCATAACAAGCATCATCACTACTGCCGGTCTCTGTTTATGCCCTGCATAACAAGCATCATCACTACTGCCGGTCTATGTTTATGCCCTGCATAACAAGCATCATCACTACTGCCGGTCTCTGTTTATGCCCTGCATAACAAGCACCATCACCACTGAGGGTCTCTGTTTGTGCCCTGTATAACAAGCACCATCACCCCTGCCGGTCTCTGTTTATGCCCTGCATAACAAGCACCATCACCCCTGCCGGTCTCTGTTTGTGCCCTGCATAACAAGCACCATCATCCCTGCGGGTCTCTGTTTATGCCCTGCATAACAAGCACCATCACCCCTGCGGGTCTCTGTTTATGCCCTGTATAACAAGCACCATCACCCCTGCCGGTCTCTGTTTATGCCCTGCATAACAAGCACCATCACCACTGCCGGTCTCTGTTTGTGTGTATGTGTCTGTGCCCGGCATTATAAGAACCACTTCCACCACTGATCCATGTACAGTTGTGTGTGAATATTTTGAGAGTGTGTGACTGGAATTGTAAGTGCAATGTCCACTGCAGGCCTGTACATGTGTGTTTGTGTGTACGTTTGTGTTTCAAGTTTCATGTTTTATTAGTAGTATGAAACACACATGGTATACACCTTCCAAATAAATGCTTACTTGCAGGTTCCTTCTGGACAATGCAACAACAATAAGAAATAATAAAAGATAAGAATATGAACATAAAGTAAATGGCTCAGTAAAATTGAATAAACATTTTAGCATAAGTATAATACAGGGGGCAAGTGTTTCAATTGTGCAGTATTTAGCAATCAAAATAAGAGTCTGGTAGCAGCATGTGTGTGTGTGTCCATGTGTGTGTGTGTGTGTGAGTGCATGTGTGCAGAGGTGCAGAGTGCAGAGAGTCAAGGTGCAGAGAGTCAATGCAGGTGGTCAGTCCAGTTCATGTGTTCAGCAGTCTGATGGCTTGTAGATAGAAACTGTCTCTGAGCCTGTTGGTACCAGATTCAGACCTCATGCTCTGATACCATCAGCCCGACGGTAACAGAGAGAACAGCTCGTGGCTGGGGTGTGTGGTGTCCTTGATGATGCGGCGGGTCTTCCTCAGGCACCGTTTCAAGTAGATGTCCTAGATGGGCAGGAGCACGATCCAAGTGATGTTCTGGGCTGTCTTTACCACCTGCTGGGGGCATTGCGCTTGTGAACAGAGCAATTCCCATACCAGGTCATGACGCAACCAGTCAGGATGCTCTCGATGGTGCAGCCGTAGTATTTAGACAGGACCCGGGGTGGCATGCTGTATTTCTTCAGCCGCCTTAGGAAGTAGAGATGCTGTTGCACCCTCTTGACAAGAGTGCCGGTGTTGTTGGTACATGTGATATATATGCTCACACTTACCTCCTCCCTATAGGCTGACTCGTCATTGTTGGTTATTGTTGTTGGTTATATCAGTGTGAGTGCTGCATTTCAATATATGCACCATATAATGTATGTCTGGCTCTGACCCTGACTCTTCTTCTGGGTGTAGTCTGTCTGTCTGTCTGTCTGTCTGTCTGTCTGTCTGTCTGTCTGTCTGTCTGTCTGTCTGTCTGTCTGTCTGTCTGTCTGTCTGTCTGTCTGTCTGTCTGTCTGTCTGTCTGTCTGTCTGTCTGTCTGTCTGTCTGTCTGTCTGTCTGTCTGTCTGTCTGTCTGTCTGTCTGCCTGCCTGCCTGCCTGCCTGCCTGCCTGCCTGCCTGCGTGCGTGCGCGCCTGCGTGCCTGCCTGCGTGCGTGCGTGCGTGCGTGCGTGTCACTGCTGGTGCTCGCGTGAGTTATCTATGTGTAAAACGTGTGAATGTCTGACGTGTGTGTGATCAACGTGTATATGTGCTATCAGTGTGTGTGCTTCGGTGTGCTGATCACGTCCAGGCCTGGCCCTGTGAAGCCCTAAAAAGCCCTGTGAAGCCCTGAAAAGCCCTGTGAAGCGTGAGTGGCGAGGCAAAAGGTTAATTGAGGGGAGAGGAGCCAGTCAACCTGGGGTCTGGGACACGCTCCCGTCCTCATTGAGTATTCAGCGCCACGCTAAATGCTAACAGAGCTCCAGCACAGAGGGCCCCTGGCGAGTCACTGTACCCTGTCTCAGAGCGTCCTCGCTGGAGCCCCGCCGCTAATGTACTCCCCTCTCTGACCCACGCCTGGGCTAAAACAAAAACACGGCAGGGGAGACAAACACACGCTAATCCTTACAGTAAACAATGGGCTGTGATGGAGCCTTCTAATAAGAGAGGATTACCCAGCACACACACTCAACCTCCCTCCCTCCACTCTCCCCCCACCTCCCTCCCTCCCTCCACTCTCTCCCTCTCTCTCTCCACTCTCCCCCTCTCTCTCCCTCTTTCCCTTGTCATCCCTCTTATCCTTGTCTTCCAAGATATATCAGGGCAGCCAGGTTGCCGGTGAATGTTATGTGCTCATGTGTAAACCCGCCTGTCACTTCCCTCCAACTCTTGCTCCCTCCCTCCCTCTCGCCTTTCCCTCCATCCTCATCTCCCCCTTCTCTCCTCTAGACTGCCATTCTTCCACTTTTCCACCATCCATCCATTGCCGTGTAACCTTTACCTCTCCCTGATTCCAACCCCCTTTCTTCTTCTTCCATCCTCACCCTCTCCTTTCCATATCTCTCCTGCAGAGGATCTTCCAGTGGGGGCGCAGGGAGGTAGGTGGAGGGTAGGGGTATGAGGGTGGGGCGGTATGGGGGGTGCAGAGGGGAGTGGATTATCCTGGAGCTCCGTGCACCACAGCGTTGGCAGTGCCAGGGCGCGCTGGCAGCCGAGCACGGGGCTTTAATGAGAACCCTCTGTTTGCCCAGGACTTACTGCAAGAGGCATGCCAGCTTGTGTGGACTGAGGAGAAGCGGGCACACAACACACTAAACACCCCGCTAATGGGATTTGGGAGCAGCTTTTTTTATTACAAATCATGTCCTTAGCCACCTAATTAAGGGCATGAGGCGGGGGGCCTACCATTCAGGGCCTACAGAGGTGAAATAGGAAGTGCAATGTGATGTCACTGCTGGAAATATACAGTAAGGTCTGATGGATATACTACAGTGTGATACTGTGTGTGTGTGTGTGTGTGTGCGCGAGCGGGCACACTACAGACCCTTGTTCGTTCCCGGCCGTATCACAACCGGCAGAGATCGGGAGTCCCATAGGGCGGCACACAATTGGCATAAATTAGGGGAGGGTTTGGCCGCGGGGGGCTTTACTTGGCTCATCTAGCAACTCCTTGTGGCGGGCCGGGCGCCTGCAGGCTGACCTCGGTTGTCAGGTGGATGGTGTTTCCTCCGACACGTGTGTGTGCAATGTGTGTGCCTCTCAGTTGCAGCCTACCATACTGCAGTCTGTTGGTGAACTCTGACAGATGGCAAGAGGCAACTGGGCGTACTACCTGTTACTAAACAATCAATCAAGTCGACCTCACAGAGACGTATAGAAACCCACGTACTCAGGCATACATAAACCTACGTATATGCTCTAGAGGACTACATACACAGGGACATGCTTTACATGGCAGTCCTGGCAATACTTTAAGTAGGCAATAATCAGAGGTGCTGGGGAAGTCACATGGTACTAAACTAAGGCAAAATTAGCACAAATCACTGTGTGAGAGCAGAGAGAGAAAAGGAGAAAGAGAGAGAGAATGAGTGTGAGAACAGTACAGCTGTGCTTCAGGTCCATTGGCCTTGATGTAGCAGCTGGTGCGTCAAAATGGATTTGAGGGAGTCAAACCAGCTTTAGAGCACTGGTATTGTTCATTGACAATACAGACAAACACAACATATCTGTCCTTCTAGCAGCTCCTGGGAAGTGTTAGTAAGAAGGGAGAGAGAGAGAGAACCATGGCTACACAGCGCTACGTCAGTCTTAACACTTGAACCGCCATAGGCCAACGGCCACTGACGTTTGATTTTGTAAATGTAAAAAGTCTGCCCTAATAAAAAGTCTTCCCTGACTTTTCTTAAATGTTTGTATTTTACACTGCTCATTTGTCAGACTTTTGAAATCACAAACAGAAAAGTATTCTGAGCCTTTTTGACCCAAAAAATTCTCAGACCTATTCCCAATTTAACCAGCCAAGACTCTGTGCTGTAGGACGTTGGTACCCAGCCAGGCGCTAATGTGCCTCTCTCTCCTCACTGAATGAAGGACAAATGGGTGAATGGGGGATAGTTGTGCACCTTACCTCACAATTACATTTAAATTAGACCTAACTGAATGATAAGGAGGGTGAAGAGCTTGATTTTATTTAGAAAGACAATAGTGTAATGATGAGTCTGTGTTATGCCTATTGATCAACACCAAATGACTTGACCGCGCGCATTGGGGGTTGATACTATTCTATTTTACATTTTACTTTGTAAAAAGAAACTGTTACAGGACTGTTTTATTTACTGTAACTCTATCACTAATCAAATGTATTGTAAGGAAAATGAAAACATGCTATGTGTTGCAGTAGGCTTTTAGTATAATGAATTGGGGCTCACGAGTGCATCGCCGTGCTAGAGGCGTCACTACAGACCCTGGTTCGTTCCCAGCCGTATCACAACCGGCCGTGATCGGAGTCCCAAAGCGTGGCACACAATTGGCCAGGGTTGGGGGAGGGTTTGGCCGGGGGGGTTGGGGGGCTTTACTTGGCTCACTGCGCTCTAGCGACTCCTTGTGGCAGGCCGGGCGCCTGCAGGCTGACCTCGGTCGTCAGGTGAACGGTGTTTACTCTGACACATTGGTGCGGCTGGCTTCCGGCTTAAGCAGGCGTGTGTTAAGAAGCACGGTTTGGCGGGCCATGTTTCGTAAGGACGCATGACTCAGCCTTCGCCTCCCGAACACATTGGGGAGTTGCAGCGATGAGACAAGATCGAAATTGGAGAGAAAAAAGAGTAATGCAAAACATATCCTTCACTCTATCTATGTTGATGAGCGGGAAACAAACAACGCCATTCAGCCGGTCCATCAAAACTACACCTAAACTACACCTAAACTACACCTAAACTCATTTCACACATAATAAGAGTTGGCCCATAGACAATATTACATTGACAATAATCTGATGAGTGACAAAATTAGGCCTATCAGTTTGTACATTTTGTCAAATTGTACATGAAAAGGTCTGTGCATCTTGTAATTGACAGATGCAGGGAAAGGATCATCACTTTATCAAATCCTCCTTCAGAGTCACATGCTGGTAAAACATTGTGATTTCGATATAGTATCTGAAAGAGCATATTCTGCAGTTTGTACTATACTTACCTTTGTCAAATAACTCTCATAATTCAAGAGGTGCAGCTCTATTTCCAAATGTCACTTTTTCCAAGAATATCAGTGCTGTCCATGCATTAAGCACATGACCCCTTGACTGGCAGCATTGCTCTGCCTAACTAGTAACATAATGAAATTAAAATATGCTATTTCTTTATGCAATTCATCCTTCACAATTGTTCATGCACTGGTGCTTTTGTTTAGGAATACAGCAAATCATTTCACCTGTGACCTGGCTAGTTCTATTATTATTATCTTTTTGGTTTCTACAATGTCAAAAGAAGCTTTAACTGGACTTAATTAATTACTATAACGCTATTACTAATCGAATCTACAAATAAAGTTGATCAAATGGATTCCACTATAATGTTTTTATTACTAGGAAAGTTCAAATAGGCTACAGGCCTATGTTTGTTCTAGAACTGTAGAACTATTGCAAATATATACCTGACTCTATCTAAACAAATAACTATTGTCGCTCTTTTTTAAATTGATATATTTCCACAAATATTTCTTCATGTAATTAATCCTTTATAATAGTTGAGGCACTTTTTATCAAGCGTTGGAGCTTATGTTTGCGGCACCTTGTGGGTTGATATGCATCTGATGCATATGTTAAAGGAGACATCCAGACATCCAGCATTCTCTAGCGGGTACTTTTAGGCTGAAAGGTCAGGCGGATCTAGTGTTAACCCAATTCATGAGGCGTGACAATAAGACAGACAGACGGACACACATAGACAATCACTGCAAATGCACACGAGTGCACACACACACACACACCAGGTTCTAAATGTGTTTGTGGGTGTTAATAAAAAAACATGGCCCCAGCCCCCTTCAGCTCCCAGAATCCCACTGCTAATCAGTTTTTGGGTCTGGCCTGCGACCAGCTTTTTTGTGTGTGTGTGTGTGTGTGTGTGTGTGTGTGTGTGTGTGTGTGTGTGTGTGTGTGTGTGTGTGTGTGTGTGTGTGTGTGTGTGTGTGTGTGTGTGTGTGTGTGTGTGTGTGTGTGTGTGTGTGTGCGTGCGTGCGTGTAGTAGCAGTGCGTGGGTAAAATCACTGGGGAGGGAAAAAAGCCATATTACAACCTATGTGTTGTGATAGTTGCATTGTTTGCACTGTAACCTGTTAGTTCCTATGCCTTGACACCGTGATGTATAGGCCTGAGGCCGAGACAATAAGAAGACAAAGTGGCAGAATAAATTCCACAAATCCGGAGAGCAACCTCTGTCCGGTGAAGTCCACAAAGCATATTGCATGTAACAAACAGTTACAAGTTACATGACATAGAGCATGGTAAAGCAAGGTAATGTTTCCGACATTTTCGGACTACTAAACAACTATTAATTTAGAAACACAGAGAATTACCGCACGTTGCAAAGACAACAGGAGCTGCCTCCACTTTTCCAGCACCATTTCAACTTCAACATTTCAACTTCATCAAATCACCTATGCTTAGTCTAATACAGTGACAACTACAAGATACCAAAAACTATTTAGTCCAATGTGTGTGTGCGTGCGTTTGTGCATGTGTCTGTTTGTCAGCCTATTTGTTGAGAAAAGCCAATGCAATCCTCCTCTCTTTCATGTTGACGAAGGGTCTTTGACTCTATCATAGAGTACATACTTTTATTTTTGTCTTAGCCTATCTGGCTAAAATACTTGCTCATTAGCCTAACTTCCTTTTATGGGCAATACTGTGCCGTCCCAGCTAGTTAACATTAGCCTACTACAATGAACAAAAATATAACCACATTATGCAATCATTTCTAAGATTTTGCTGAGTTACAGTTCATATAAGGAAATCAGTCAATTGAAATAAATTCATTAGGCCCCATTCTATGGATTTCACATGAACGGGCACAGCAATGGGTGGGCCTGGGAGAGCATAGATCCACCCACTTGGGAGCCAGGCCAACCCACTAGGGAGCCAGGCCCAGCCAATCAGAATTTGATTTTCCCCACAAAAGGGGTTTATTACAGACAGAAATACTTCTCTGCTCCCCCCCAGCCCCCCCCAACCCCCCCCCCCCCCCCCCTCCGCCGTTCCACACACACAATTTCGGGGGAGAGCCTGTCTTCTCCTGGCATCCATGAATGTGTGTGTGTTTGTGTGTTTGTGTGTGTGTGTGTGTGTGCGTGCGTGCGTGCGTGTGAGTGATCAGTGGCTTGGGGAGGTATTTTCTGTGGTGTAAAGTACATAAGTAAAAAAAAACGTAAAGTACTACTTAAGTAGTAGTGCTTTACTATTTAACTTTTGCTTTTACTTCACTAGAATCCTAAAGAAAATAACATTTTCCTTGACACCCAAAAGTACTCATTACATTTTGAATGCTTATTAGCAGGACAGGAATTTACACAGTTATCAAGAAAACCTCCCTGCCTCTGATCTGGCGGACTCACTAAAGACACTTGCTTTGTTTGTAAATTATGTCTGAGTGTTGGTGTGCCCCTGGCGATCCATAAATAAAAATAAAAAACAAGAAAATGGTGTCATCTGGTTTGCTTAATATAAGCAATTTGAAAAGAGTTATACTTTTACTTTTGATACTTAAGTACAGTGGGGAGAACAAGTATTTGATACACTGCCGATTTTGCAGGTTTTCCTACTTACAAAGCATGTAGAGGTCTGTAATTTTTATCATAGGTACACTTCAACTGTGAGAGACGGAATCTAAAACAAAAATCCAGAAAATCACATTGTATGATTTTTAAGTAATTCATTTGCATTTTATTGCATGACATAAGTATTTGATACATCAGAAAAGCAGAACTTAATATTTGGTACAGAAACCTTTGTTTGCAATTACAGAGATCATACGTTTCCTGTAGTTCTTGACCAGGTTTGCACACACTGCAGCAGGGATTTTGGCCCACTCCTCCATACAGACCTTCTCCAGATCCTTCAGGTTTCGGGGCTGTCGCTGGACAATACGGACTTTCAGCTCCCTCCAAAGATTTTCTTTTGGGTTCAGGTCTGGAGACTGGCTAGGCCACTCCAGGACCTTGAGATGCTTCTTACGGAGCCACTCCTTAGTTGCCCTGGCTGTGTGTTTCGGGTCGTTGTCATGCTGGAAGACCCAGCCACGACCCATCTTCAATGCTCTTACTGAGGGAAGGAGGTTGTTGGTCAAGATCTCGCGATACATGGCCCCATCCATCCTCCCCTCAATACGGTGCAGTCGTCCTGTCCCCTTTGCAGAAAAGCATCCCCAAAGAATGATGTTTCCACCTCCATGCTTCACGGTTGGGATGGTGTTCTTGGGGTTGTACTCATCCTTCTTCTTCCTCCAAACACGGCGAGTGGAGTTTAGACCAAAAAGCTCTATTTTTGTCTCATCAGACCACATGACCTTCTCCCATTCCTCCTCTGGATCATCCAGATGGTCATTGGCAAACTTCAGACGGGCCTGGACATGCGCTGGCTTGAGCAGGGGGACCTTGCGTGCGCTGCAGGATTTTAATCCATGACGGCGTAGTGTGTTACTAATGGTTTTCTTTGAAACGGTGGTCCCAGCTCTCTTCAGGTCATTGACCAGGTCTTGCCGTGTAGTTCTGGGCTGATCCCTCAACTTCCTCATGATCATTGATGCCCCACGAGGTGAGATCTTGCATGGAGCCCCAGACCGAGGGTGATTGACCGTCATCCTGAACTTCTTCCATTTTCTAATAATTGCGCCAACAGTTGCTGCCTTCTCACCAAGCTGCTTGCCTATTGTCCTGTAGCCCATCCCAGCCTTGTGCAGGTCTACAATTTTATCCCTGATGTCCTTACACAGCTCTCTTGTCTTGGCCATTGTGGAGAGGTTGGAGTCTGTTTGATTGAGTGTGTGGACAGGTGTCTTTTATACAGGTAACGAGTTCAAACAGGTGCAGTTAATACAGGTAATGAGTGGAGAACAGGAGGGCTTCTTAAAGAAAAACGAACAGGTCTGTGAGAGCCGGAATTCTTACTGGTTGGTAGGTGATCAAATACTTATGTCATGCAATAAAATGCAAATGAATTACTTAAAAATCATACAATGTGATTTTCTGGATTTTTGTTTTAGATTCCGTCTCTCACAGTTGAAGTGTACCTATGATAAAAATTACAGACCTCTACATGCTTTGTAAGTAGGAAAACCTGCAAAATTGGCAGTGTATCAAATACTTGTTCTCCCCACTGTATATTTAAACCAAATACTTTTAGACTTTTACTCAAGTTGTATTTTACTGGGTGACTCACTTTTACTTGAGTCATTTTCTATTAAGGTATCTTTACTTTTACTCAAGTATGACAATTGGGTACTTTTCCCACCACTGGTGTGTGTTTATGTAGTAGAATATAGAGCAAGGGAGTTGGAAAGAAAGAAAGAGTGCATTTGGCAGCCCCGACCAACGGTGTTGTTAATCATGCCGATAATTAAGCCCATGAGTAAAAATGTAATTAAGACATAAACAGACAGGGGACATACAACATAACACAACATCACACACACACACACACACACACACACTCCTGAGACCCTGGCAAAAAAAAAAAATTGGATAAAAAGTTTTTGCGATGAAAAAATCACATATTTTTTAAACTATTATTTAACTAGGCAAGTCAGTTAAGAACCAATTCGTATTTACAATGACGGCCTACCGGGGAAACTGTGGGGTAACTACCTTGTTCATGGGCAGAATGACAGATTTTTATCTTGTCAGCTCGGGGATTGTGATCCAGCAACCTTTCGGTTACTGGCCCAACACTAGACTACCTGCTCTTATTTAGCATGAAAAAATTATCGCACTGTTCTGAAGACTCACCAAACTATTCCTGATATATTTACTTACTAGAGGAAATGTAAATATCAAACTCACAAAAATTATAATTATACAATTTTGCTAATTGTGTTCGGCAGCCATTTTGAAAACAAGGAAGAGAAAGTTACCTAGGTGAAGCTTTAAAAGTTGTAAGTTGTAATGTCACAGGCAAAAGTACAGTGAATGCCTTTCTTACAAGCTCTTTATTAACAAAATGCAGTGATCAATATCAGTAGTACTATACCATAAAGTAAAGTAGATATCAATATCAGTAGTACTATACCATAAAGTAAAGTAGATATCAATATCAGTAGTACTATACCATAAAGTAAAGTAGATATCAATATCAGTAGTACTATACCATAAAGTAAAGTAGATATCAATACCAGTAGTACTATACCATAAAGTAAAGTAGATATCAATATCAGTAGTACTATACCATAAAGTAAAGTAGATATCAATATCAGTAGTACTATACCATAAAGTAAAGTAGATATCAATACCAGTAGTACTATACCATAAAGTAAAGTAGATATCAATATCAGTAGTACTATACCATAAAGTAAAGTAGATATCAATATCAGTATTACTATAACATAACATAGATACCAATATCAGTAGTACTACATTATAACAAAACGTAAAGTAGATATCAATATCACTAGTACTGTACCATGATGTAGATATGAAATCAATTCAAATCAAATTGTATTAGTCAAATGCTCCGAACACAACAGGTAGACCTTACAGTAGACCTTACAGTAGACCTTACAGTGAAATGCTTACTTACAAGCCCTTAACCAACAATGCAGTTGAAAAAATACAAATAAGAATAAGAAATTAAAGGAGCAAGTATTTAAAGAACAGCAGTAAAATAACAATAGCGAGACTGTATACAGGGGGTACCGGTACAGAGTCAATGTGTCGCCAATTAGTCGAGGTAATTGAGGTGATGTGTACATGTAGGTAGAGTTATTAAAGTGACTGTGCATAGATAATAACAGAAAGTAGCATTGGCGTAAAAGGGGGGGGGCTTTGCAAATAGTCTGGGTAGCCATTTGATTAGATGTTCAGGAGTCTTATGGCTTGGAGGTAGAAGCTGTTCAGAAGCCTCTTGGACCGAGACTTGGCGCTCCGGTCCTGCTTGTCGTGCGGTAGCAGAGAGAGCAGTCTATGACTTGGGTTCCTGGAGTCTTTGAACATTTTGGGGGTTTTCCTCAGACACAGCCCGGTATAGAGGTCCTGGATGGCAGGAAGCTTGGCCCCAGTGATGTACTGGGCCGTACGCACTACCCTCTCTAGTGCCTTGCGGTCGGAGGCCGCAGCAGTTGCCAAACCAGGCAGTGATGCAACCAGTCAGGATGCTCTCGATGGTGCACCTTTTGAGGTCCTTTTGAGGATCTGAGGACCCATGCCAAATCTTTTCAGTCTTCTAAGGGGGAATAGATTTTGTCGTGCCCTCTTCACAACTGTCTTGGTGTGCTTGGACCATGTTAATTTGTTGGTGATGTGGACACCAAGGAATTTGAAGCTTTCAACCTGCTCCACTATGGGGAATGGGGCATGCTCGGTCCTGTAGTCCACAATCATCTCCTTTGTCTTGATCACATTGAGGGAAAGGTTGTTGTCCAGGCACCACACGACCAGGTCTCTGACCTCCCTATTGGCCGTCTCGTCGTTGTCGGTGATCAGGGCTAGTAGTACTAAATCGTCGTTGTCTGTGATCAATATCAGTAGTACTATTACATAAAGTAAAGTAGATATCAATATCAGTAGTATTTTAACATGAAATAGATATCAATATCAGTAGTACTATAGCATGAAGTAAAGTAGACATCAATATCAGTAGTACTAATGAATAACATTAGGTAGAACAAAAACACATAAGAAATAAAAATAAGAAATAAGAACAATCCAGGACTTAAAACAGTGTATGGCCTCAAAGATATAGACGTAAAACCAATGTCCATTAGAGTGGACAAAAATGATTTGCTGGGTCCCAGGCTGATAAATACTGTACACACACACACACACTTTTCTCTTCTCCTCCTAAATCACTGAGGTAAAACAACAACCTCAGAGGTGTGTGTGAAAAACAGAGGAAGAAAAGGGACAGAAAAAACACGTCTTTCATCTTGTCATCGCCATCATCCGCCCAATGCCAGAATTAGAAAGTGAGAATGGAGTTGCAGTATCTGTGTGCCACTGTGTTTTTCACAACCCCACACCCCCTCCTCCAACCCCACACCCCCTTCCCTCCACAGCCTCCTTCCACGGCCTCCCTCCCCCTCCACTTCCTCGAACACCACACCCGCCCAGACCCCCAACAACCCCCTCCCCAGCCTCCAACCAACTCCCCCTCCACTAACTCCAACCCCACACCCCTTTTTCTCCACTGTCTCCAACCCCCTCCCCCTCCACTGCCCGCAATCCCCTCAACCCCCTCCAGCGCTGAGTTGGAGACTGTCATTGAAGACATGTTATTTGGAGCTAAATGAAATGCAAAATGCGGAGTGTAGAAAATAATTGTATGCTGCTTTTTTCCACCTCAATAGAAATGTCAATGTCAATGAAGCCTTGGACACTCTAGATATGGATATATGCAAATCCATCAGTAGTTTCCCCTGCCTAACATAGCCAATAAGACATTTAGAGATTTTCAACCCAGCCCCACAAACGTCAGAAAGTAACAATTGTAAAATGTATGTTAATGGTCAAACTTCTGTGCGTGAAGGTGTAAAAGTATGTCGATGGTCAACCGTGTGCGTGAAGGAGCAACATGTTAAATAAAGTTTTATACGAGTGGTGTAGGCCTGGTTCGTCAAGAGAAATAAAGCACTACTTTACAAGCAAATATTTTGGGAAGCGCAAACCTGAGAGTGAGTTTGACTGATTTGGACTGCAGCGTTGCTAATGGGGGAGTGTGTGTTAAAATGAATATAATATAGCAAAGTTATATGGACAGAATAGTCTCAAAGGTAAACTGCTGAGAAAGGTCAGAACATTTGAGTGAAAATGTATTCATACATATTGTTCAGTCCTTGAGTTATAATGTCCTGAATGCGAAAAGGAGAGTATGTACTGAAGTAGTGCTGAATAGGGCCTATGTTACTATTTTACTATAACTAACAAAACAAATAGAAGTGTACAGTTTAACCCAACAGAATGGTCTTGGTCAGTGTGTACCTATTGTCCATCATTACAACACAGAATGTACCATTGTTAGAGATAGAGCAGAACTGTATCCCTTTTGTGGCGCTAGGTCAGTGTGTGTGTGTTTGTGTTTGTGTGTGTGTGTGACAGGCTCTAACCAGAGCACTTAGCCACCCACCAGTACACTAGATTGAGCTGGTCATCACCCATGGCTGTAATGAGAGGGACCCAGCACACTTCTGCCTGGCCTTTCATTATAGACTGTGTTGATCCACTTAACTCCAGTTACTGCCCCAGTTCAACCAAACAGAGTTGGACAGGCTCGCCAGTTCTGTTCTTGTCCTACCTGTACCTATTATATGCAGTGGTACGACAGTGTTGGCTTTTAGGTGAGTCTCAAGGGAATGTCTCTTACGTACGTACGTACGTATACACACACACACACACACACACACACACACACACACACACACACACACACACACACACACACACACACACACACACACACACACACACACACACACACACACACACACACACACACACACACACACACACACACACACACACACACACACACCATGTCATCAAAATCAAATCAAATTGTATTTGTCACATGTGACATATACAACAGGTGTAGACTTCACTGTGAAATGCTAACTTACAAGACCTTTCCCAACAATGCAGAGTTAAAAAGTAAGAACATTTGCAATTAAAAATAGACAATAGTAACACAATAAATAACTATAACAAGGCTATATACAAGGAGTACCGGTACCGAGTCAATGTGCTGGGGTGCGAGGTAGTTGAAGTAATAGCTAATATGTGACTCATTTAAGGAAGCTAGGCGTACAGTATGTAAGTTAAATTGTACTGTTCGCTAGCTAGCGAACATTAGCTTGCTGGCTCACTAGCTAACGTTACGTGTATGATCTGTGTAGTAATATGATTTGTATCAGAAATCTATTTGCATTGCTAGTTATAGCCTATGGTTAGCTAGTAAGCTAACATTTAACCTAGTTGGTTAGCTTTAACTACCTGCAGATTCATACTACAGCTGTGACAATCCGTTTTTATTGGTAATAGTATGAGTTGGGATTATGCCGGTTCATTGTCTCAACAAAAGACTCGATTACATGACCCATCAAGTTAGCCAGGTGTGTCTGAGGGTGATTACGGCCATCTATTGTATTTCATGAACATGTCTAGACAATAGTGACTCATCCACTTAGCTAGATGTGGCTGGGGGTTGGTTATAGCATTTCTTTCACTTTACCCATCAATTTAGACAAGTGTTTCTGGGAAAGCGGTCATCTAATAATTATAAAGTATTTATATAGCATTTTTATCTGGACACTTTCTGTTTTTGATATTGCTACTATTTCACTGTACGTTTACACCTTTTGTATCCTGTGCATGTGACAAATAAACTTAGATTTGATATAGTGTGTGTTTATCAGAGATAGTAATTTGAAGAACAACATGACCTGCACCAAAGTCAGGTTAGGATATAGACCAAGGACTAGATAAAGTGTATTTTCACCTGGAGTTTTTCCTTATAGTATGCTACTACTTTTACACTTGAAATCTTTGGTCGTTTACTACCTTACTCACTCTGTTTAGCACATGGCCTGATCCCATCTGGATCCTTAAAGAGATGGGTGGGGCTAAGACTTAAGAGGGTGAGAATAATGTTGAATGGGTGTAGACAAATAAGAGTTCTCCAGTAGCTGTACCAAAACATTCAAATGGGGTTTCAAGTTTATCAACTTTCAAAGCAGAATTACTTTCCCATTGTTCCTCAACTGTAGTGTATGATATGCCATGTTCTAGACCTAAATCTCTATGCTATTCAATGTAAAAAACACTATTCACATTCTGCTACATAGGACCGAATACAGGTTTTGGGTCACCTATGCACATGTAGGTAGGGGTAAAAGTGGCTAGGCAATCAGGATAGATAATAAACAGAGTAGCAGCAGTGTGTGTGTGTGTGTGTGTGTGTGTGTGTGTGTGTGTGTGTGTGTGTGTGTGTGTGTGTGTGTGTGTGTGTGTGTGTGTGTGTGTGTGTGTGTGTGTGCGTGTGTGCGTGTGTGTGTGCGTGCGTGCGTGCGTGCGTGCGTGCGTGCGTGCGTGCGTAAGTGCGTGCGTGCGTGCGTGCGTGCGTAAGTGCGTGCGTGCGTGCGTGCGTGTCAATATGCATACCACCTGGTAAAGAGGTCCTGGATGGCAGGGAGCTCGGCCCCAGTGACATACTGGGACGTCTGCACCACCCTCTGTAGAGCCTTTCCGATGTGGTGCAGTTGTCATACCAAGCAGTGATGCAGCCAGTGAAGATTCTCTCAATGGTGCAGCTGTTGAACTTGATCTGAGTGGCCATGACAAATATTATCAACCTCCTGACTGTGCTGGTGTAAGAGGAACATGTTAAGTAACTGGTGATTTGGACACAGAGGAACTGTGTCCAAATCAGAGCAAACTTGATGATGGTGTTGGAATTGTGCATGGCCAGACAGTCGTGGGTGAACAGGCGGTACAGGAGGGGACTAAGCACACACCCCTGAGGGGCCCCCATATTGAGGGTCAGCGTGGCAGATGTGTTGTTACCTACCCTCACCACCTAGGGATGGCCAATCAGAAAGTCCAGGATCCAGTTGCAGAGGGAGGTGTTCAGTCCCAGGGTTCTGAGCGAGTCATATCAGATTTCTAAACATCGTCCTTACCAATATCATCCCACTGCTTCCTCCATTGATCAGGTTCACGATTATGGTCGTATAGTAGAGTTCATAGAGTATCCTAATACTACACAAGCACATTCAGCCTGTCTAAAGACCTGTTTCTGAGGTACTGGCCACCCAAGATTACACAAAACAGAAACAAGGACAGACGTTTTACTTTATTATAATAAAAGTATCTGAATACAAAGTACATTCATAGGTACTGTACTTCATATGGACTGCCCACAGACTCACCACATGGACTGCCCAGACTCACAGGGACTAACCAGACTCTAGCACCAGTTATCATACAGACACAAGAGACTAGGTTCTGCTAGATGCTCCCACTACAGTTATTGTCATTGCATTACTCGACCATCAACTATTCAAAAAACAGGAAAATCATCAGATATTAATGAATATGTCTTAAAAGCAAATGTGTCTTTACACCATTACCCCATGTCCCATAAACACACCATATACTATAATAAATACTGTTTACAATAGTTACATAAACACACATTTCTGGTCGAAAGAGGTGCAACATGGAAAACTAAGAAGCTGCTTTCCATTAAGGATTATTCTTTTGAACCAGTCTTCAGTTGACTTTCCTTCTGTATATGTTTGATTTCATGATTACATGAGCTGGTTCTTTCTAATGGTACAGAAGGCCTGGTGTCAGCATGTTAGATAAAGCTGCACTGGCCCACTGTGTCTGTGCAAGTGAGTTTCGGTATAGCCAGACAATCTAATTACTTAATTTTGGATTTTATACATTTTTTCCCCATCATGGAGCTGCTCTCCATTTGGGTGTGTGAATGCAGTCTGCCAGCCCGACCAAGGTCTCAGTCACAATAATGTTCTCATTTCAAAACAATTTTCACTTTTACTGCTTCTCACTTAGGAGAGGTGCTTTGAAAGAAGAGACTTGGCAGAAAGAAACTAGAAAAAAGAGAGTTGATTTGGTTGAAATGTGTCTCCTCCTCTTTGAGATTATAATGTTTAACTTGCAGGAGGTGAGGAGTGTGGAGGAGGGGGATTAGAGGAGGAGGGAGAGGAGATGAGGAGAGGAGGAGGGATATAAGAGGAGGGAGAGAGGAGAGGAGAAGGGGAGGAGAGGGAGGTGGGGAAGGAAGGGAGGGAGGGAGGTGAGGAGGAAAGGGATTAGAGGAAAAGGGAGAGGAGGAGCTGAGGAGGAGGGGGAGGAGAGGAGGAGGGAGGAGCGGGAGGTGAAGAGGAGAGGTGAGAACAGGGCTCCGGGCAGCCGAGCGGAAATGGAGGAAAACTCGCCTCCCTGCGGACCTGGCATCCTTTCACTCCCTCCTCTCTACATTTTCCTCTTCTGTCTCTGCTGCTAAAGCCACTTTCTACCACTCTAAATTCCAAGCATCTGCCTCTAACCCTAGGAAGCTCTTTGCCACCTTCTCCTCCCTCCTGAATCCTCCTCCCCCTCCCCCCCCCTCCTCCCTCTCTGCAGATGACTTCGTCAACCATTTTGAAAAGAAGGTCGACGACATCCGATCCTCGTTTGCTAAGTCAAACGACACCGCTGGTTCTGCTCACACTGCCCTACCCTGTGCTCTGACCTCTTTCTCCCCTCTCTCTCCAGATGAAATCTCGCGTCTTGTGACGGCCGGCCGCCCAACAACCTGCCCGCTTGACCCTATCCCCTCCTCTCTTCTCCAGACCATTTCCGGAGACCTTCTCCCTTACCTCACCTCGCTCATCAACTCATCCCTGACCGCTGGCTACGTCCCTTCCGTCTTCAAGAGAGCGAGAGTTGCACCCCTTCTGAAAAAACCTACACTCGATCCCTCCGATGTCAACAACTACAGACCAGTATCCCTTCTTTCTTTTCTCTCCAAAACTCTTGAACGTGCCGTCCTTGGCCAGCTCTCCCGCTATCTCTCTCAGAATGACCTTCTTGATCCAAATCAGTCAGGTTTCAAGACTAGTCATTCAACTGAGACTGCTCTTCTCTGTATCACGGAGGCGCTCCGCACTGCTAAAGCTAACTCTCTCTCCTCTGCTCTCATCCTTCTAGACCTATCGGCTGCCTTCGATACTGTGAACCATCAGATCCTCCTCTCCACCCTCTCCGAGTTGGGCATCTCCGGCGCGGCCCACGCTTGGATTGCGTCCTACCTGACAGGTCGCTCCTACCAGGTGGCGTGGCGAGAATCTGTCTCCTCACCACGTGCTCTCACCACTGGTGTCCCCCAGGGCTCTGTTCTAGGCCCTCTCCTATTCTCGCTATACACCAAGTCACTTGGCTCTGTCATAACCTCACATGGTCTCTCCTATCATTGCTATGCAGACGACACACAACTAATCTTCTCCTTTCCCCCTTCTGATGACCAGGTGGCGAATCGCATCTCTGCATGTCTGGCAGACATATCAGTGTGGATGACGGATCACCACCTCAAGCTGAACCTCGGCAAGACGGAGCTGCTCTTCCTCCCGGGGAAGGACTGCCCGTTCCATGATCTCGCCATCACGGTTGACAACTCCATTGTGTCCTCCTCCCAGAGCGCTAAGAACCTTGGCGTGATCCTGGACAACACCCTGTCGTTCTCAACTAACATCAAGGCGGTGGCCCGTTCCTGTAGGTTCATGCTCTACAATATCCGCAGAGTACGACCCTGCCTCACACAGGAAGCGGCGCAGGTCCTAATCCAGGCACTTGTCATCTCCCGTCTGGATTACTGCAACTCGCTGTTGGCTGGGCTCCCTGCCTGTGCCATTAAACCCCTACAACTCATCCAGAACGCCGCAGCCCGTCTGGTGTTCAACCTTCCCAAGTTCTCTCACGTCACCCCGCTCCTCCGCTCTCTCCACTGGCTTCCAGTTGAAGCTCGCATCCGCTACAAGACCATGGTGCTTGCCTACGGAGCTGTGAGGGGAACGGCACCTCAGTACCTCCAGGCTCTGATCAGGCCCTACACCCAAACAAGGGCACTGCGTTCATCCACCTCTGGCCTGCTCGCCTCCCTACCACTGAGGAAGTACAGTTCCCGCTCAGCCCAGTCAAAACTGTTCGCTGCTCTGGCCCCCCAATGGTGGAACAAACTCCCTCACGACGCCAGGACAGCGGAGTCAATCACCACCTTCCGGAGACACCTGAAACCCCACCTCTTTAAGGAATACCTAGGATAGGATAAAGTAATCCTTCCACCCCCCCCCCCCCCCCCCCCCCCCTTAAAAGATTTAGATGCACTATTGTAAAGTGGCTGTTCCACTGGATGTCATAAGGTGAATGCACCAATTTGTAAGTCGCTCTGGATAAGAGCGTCTGCTAAATGACTTAAATGTAATGTAAATGTGAGTGATTAAAGGAGGACGGATAGGAGAAAAGGAGGGGGAGGAAGATGGAGAAGAGAGGGGGAGGTGAGGAGGAGGGGGAGGGGAGGAGTGGTGGGAGGAGAGGAGGAGGAGGTGATGAGGAGGGGGAGGTGATGAGGAGTGGGAGGAGAGGAGGAGTGGGAGGAGAGGAGAGGAGAAGAGGGAGGTGATGAGGCAGAGGGATAGGAGGGATAGGAGGGACAGATAGAAAACTCAAAGCAGGACAGATAGAAGGGAAGGTGACTGAGACTGAGAATCTGTCAGGTGTTCACTGTCAGGTGTTAACTAACCTTATTGGGTGATCCAAAGCAATCTGTCCCTCTCTATCTGCTTATGGGAGTAGGTTTTAGGAGGGGGTCAGGGAAGGGGAAGGGTTAGCCAGCCAGGAGAAGAGAAGAGGGATGGGACCTACCTGCCAAACCCTGTCCGGATTACTCTGACTGTCAATCACAGACGATGAACAGACGGACAGTCACCAGGGGTAAGATTTAAGGGGCAGAGAGGAGTGGGGCTGGTAGGATGGGTTGCCCCCACCACCCCACCCCACCCCACCCCCCAACACATGTAGTGGAACCAGTCCAAATAAGACAAAGAAGGAGATAGCACAGTGACCGCAAAAAGACAGCCCAAAAAATTATCCAGTTATAACGTAATGGATCCATTAGATATTGATCCGTATGAAGAAGGCCGCAGTATCCACAGAGTATGAGTTCAGCTCCAAAAATATTTAAAAAAGAAGAGAAGGGAAATCTTAGGGAGGATGACTCAACTGCCAGTCTTGTCCTCCAAAAAGACAAAAGTTCCAGTCATTATTTTGAGTTATCAATAACTTTTGTCAGAGTTTTTCTCCTTCTTTCGTTACTCCACAAAGGAGACTTGTACCAAGTTTCTATTTGACAGACATCAAGCGATAAAAGCAGTTCACGACCACAGGCAAATGATGGAAAGGAAAAGATCCTTTGAACTGCAGCAGAGAAAAAGCGAGTGCACTCAATCTTTTTGAAAATTTGAAGAAAAAAATATTGTGTCTTAAGGCAGTCTTTTTTGGCTGGCCCCCATCTCTTGATCAGCGCCCGATACTGCACCTATAAGAGGACAGATACGTCTTACCACTCACATAATGGAACGCATCACATTCCATGCAAAATTTCTCAAAAATGTGAGAATTCATTGAAAAAAAAAGTGAGAAATTAATTGAAAAAATGCACTTACTTATAAACAAAAAAAGTATGCTACTTAAAACAGAAATCAGATACGAAAAACGGTTTAAGTTAACCAATTTACGCGTCAAAAAATATCTACTTACAATACTTTACATTCTTTATGAATTGTTTCAGTTTAATGCTACCACGATACTATGCATGCCCTATAACGATCATTAAGCCTTACAGTATGCCTAAATAATGCAATATGCTCAAAATGACTGGTGCTGGTTAATTTGAATCCCAGTACTGACATTTTGCCCATAAGCCAACTTCATTCAAAGAACTAGAATACTATTGAGTCTAAATGACAACAACGGGAGACCATTTTACCTTGCATCAATAGAAAGATTACGGTGATCAACATTCAAAACCACATGCTTTCTGGGAATAGCCAATTTTTGAAGATGGCCTTTCCATTTAAGTGGGGCTCGGGTGGCGTGGCTAAATTGGAGTGATTCAAACCCTCAAAGAAGACAAAGACCCCCACTCACTCTCCATGTAATTGGTCCAGCTAGCTTGTCCTCAGGATGCACTTATGTGAGACCAATGCTTCTGACACTTTCTCTAATCGCAGGCCAATGGACCTATCCAGAGAGTAAGTCATGACTGCATAAATACTGCAGGCACAAACCGGTGGAATAATGTTGTGTGTGTGTTCAAGTGCATGTGTACCTTGACCAGTTGGGCAAATATGTACGCTGATTAATTGTTGAAATTAGTCATTTTCAAGTAATATCAACATGATAGAGTGAAAGTGTGCACGGATAGTATCTCTTTGTAACTCTGCATTTCTTAATCTGGTTATATTTAGGTCAGCTGCAGCACTGTTAGGGTGTATGCATGCAAACACACATCCTCACACCAGCCAGGTCAGACCATATACACAGTATTTTATGTTTGTTCAGGTCCTTAAGACGTATGGAGATGCCTTCAATACCGTCCACCAGGGACAACTTGATCACCTATTACCATTTTGTATGCTGGCGGCTTGGTGTTGTGGATGGCGATAGAGGAAGTATTTAAACCGCATGCTCCGGCTCAAAGGATCACTCATTACATTTTGTAAATGTTTTAACTTTATCCCAAAACGTAACCCTTACCTTAACCAGTCGTAATGAATGCCTAAACTTAACCCTTACCTTAACCAGTCAGACCGAATGCTTAAACTTAACCGCCAGGTGTTTTCTGTTTTAACCCTATCCCAAACCTTAACCCACAATTGGAATTAATGCTTAAATTTAGCATTCGAAAATGTATGTTTATCCCACCCTGAACAAACGTTGAAAACTGTAGTGAGACTGTGAGATCTTCTTGCTTTCACACCAACACACACACACACACACACACACACACACACACACACACACACACACACACACACACACACACACACACACACACACACACACACACACACACACACACACACACACACACACACACACACACACACACACACACACACACACACACACACAAGCGGGAGGTGAATCTGTGATGGATCCACAGGGGCCAGTAGTGGCCACGCTCAATCTGTTTTTCTTATTTCTAATCACTGGGAGATGAGCCCTTCCATAATCCTACTCCTCACCTCTAACACGACAACAGCTGTTGGGGAGAGAGGACCCAGCCACTTCCCTCCCTCCCTCACTCTCCACCACCTCTCTCCCCTCTGCAGCATCTGGGCGTAATGAGACACACAGCCTGACGCCGTCCCCGTTTAGCGCCTCCTCTGCAGTACCTGACTCTAAAGGTTACCTCCTGCCGGGAGGGTTTGTATGACAACATCTACACTTCCATAACCTCCCATAACCCCACCAACACCTACAGATTGTGCTAGTTGTTGAGCTTGCAGCTGGGTCACTGTACAGAGTCAAAGCTCAGATACACAGAGGTAGGTAAGGGGAGGGTAAGGAGGGTAAGGATCGACAATTTTCTAGAACGTTGGGAATGTGATATGAAGACACTTTAACATCCTGAGATTCTTTGTCATTGTGGGTTCACTACATATATATGGAAGCTGCTGACTTGGTAGGGTATATATAGTGCATTCGGAAAGTTGTCAAACCCCTTGATTTTTTACACATTTTGTTACGTTACAGCCTTATTCCAAAATGGATAAAATAGTTTTTTCCCCTCATCAATCTACACACATAACCCATAATGACAAAGCAAAAACAGATTATTAGATTTTTTTGGAAATGTATAAAAAAATAGAAAACTTAAATATGACATTTACATAAGTATTCAGACCCTTTACTCAGTACTTTGTTAAAGCATCTTTTGCACCGATTACAGCCTTGAGTCTTATTGGGTATGACGGTACAAGCTTGGCACACCTGTATTTCGATTCATCAGATCAGATAATCTTGTTTCTCATGGTCTGAGAGTCTTTAGGTGCCTTTTGGAAAACTCCAAGCGGGCTGTCATGTGCCTTTTACTGAGCAATGGCTTCCGTCTGGCCACACTACCATAAATGCCTGATTGGTGGAGTGCTGCAGAGATGGTTGACCTTCTGGAAGGTTCTCCCATTTCTACAAAGGAATTCTGGAGCTCTGTCAGAGTGACCATCGGGTTCATGGTCACCTCCCTGACCAAGGCCCTTCTCTCCCGATTTCTCAGTTTGGCAGGGAGGCCAGCTCTAGGAGGAGTCTTGGGGGGTTCCAAACTTCTTCCATTGTGTTCTTGGGGACCTTCAATGCTACATAAATGTTTTGGTACCCTTTCCCAGATCTGTGCCTCGACACAATCCTATCTCGGAGCTCTACGGACAATTCCTTCGACCTCATGGCTTGGTTTTGCTCTGACATGCACTGTCAACTGTGGGACCTTATTTAAACAGGTGTGTGCCTTTCAAATCATGTCCAATCAATTGAATTTACCACAGGTGGACTCCAATCAAATTGTAGAAAGATCGGAAAGATGGTCAATGGAGACAGGATGCACTTGAGCTCAATTTTGAGTCTCGTAGCAAAGGGTCTGAATAGTTATATAAATAAGGTATTTCATTTCTTTTATTTTTAATAAATGTGCAAACATTTAAAAAAAATCTGTTTTCACTTTGTCGTTATGGGGTGTTGTGTGCAGATTGATGAGGAAACAAATGTATTTAATCCATTTTAGAATAAGGCTGTAACGTAACAAAATGTGGAAAAAGTGAAATGGTCTGAATACTTTCTGAATGCACCGTACATAGATCGGGGTTGGCGTCAATTTAAATTGGAGAAGCAATTTATTTCAATTCAAATTGGAGAAGTGATTTATTTCAATTCAAATTGGAGAAGTGATTTATTTCAAATTACTTCCTGAATTGAGTCTTGAATGTGAATTGACCCCCACCCAAATATAGATAAATGTATGGTCATACAAATATAACTTAGTGTCCTGTCTGCTTTCCATTCACTGAACAATAAAGTTGACTTTGTCTATCCTGATTCAGTATCCATGGCTACCTGCTTTGACTGAGCTTTCACCTCAGAATTGAGACAGCAATCAAAAACCTTGCTGAGTAGTAAACAAGAAAATATTGGGCTCTAGACACAGATGTTTTGGCAAAAAATCAATCAAGTCTTCTCAGAAATGATTTGATGTAGAAATTGGGTTTGATGGAAACCCTGTGAAAATAACCCTCTGGCAATATCTAAAAATGATGCTCTCAAGAGTTATTACATTTGCCATTACTTTGATAAAGTTATCTTGTGCCCGATCTCTCTCTCACACACACACACACACACACACACACACACACACACACACACACACACACACACACACACACACACACACACACACACACACACACACACACACACACACACACACACACACACTTAATTGCGTAGGCTGTAGATGAAGCACACAGTTAACACTTAATGCTAAATATTGACTAGTATCCAACAAAATACATTTACCGAGAATGTCTAAATCATAACATACAAACAACAAAGACATGATGTTATAACACCTCCAACAACTACACACTGCTGCTATACCACCTCCAACGATGAAAAACTGCTATAACACCTAAAACAATATCATACTGCTATAACACCTCCAACAACGACGTACTGTTGCTATAATACCTCCAACAAAAACATACTGCTATAACACCTCCAATAATGACATACTGCTATAACACCTCCAAAAATGACATACTGCTATAACACCTCCAACAATGACATACTGCTATAACACCTCCAACAAAGACATACTGCTATAAAACCTCCAACAATGACATACTGCTATAAAACCTCCAACAATGACATACTGCTATAAAACCTCCAAAAATGACATACTGATAAAACACCTCCAACAAATACATACTGCTGTAACACCTCCAACAATGACATACTGCTATAACACCTCAAACAAAGCCACACAGCTGCTATAACACATCCAAGAACGACACACTGCTGTTATAAAACCTCCAACAAAGACATACTGCTACAACTCTCCAACAAAGACATACTGCTATAACACCTCCAACAACGACACTGTTGCTATATCACCTCCAACAAAGACATACTGCTATAACACCTCCAACAACGACACTGTTGCTATACCACCTCCAACAAAGACATACTGCTATAACACCTCCAACAAAGACATACTGCTATCACAACTCCAACAAAGACATACTGCTATAACACCTCCAACAAAGCCATACAGCTGCTATAACACCTCCAACAAAGACATACTGCTATAACACCTCCAACAATGACATACTGTTGCTATAACACCTCCAACAAAGACATACTGCTATAACACCTCCAACAACGACATACTGTTGCTATAACACCTCCAACAAAGACATACTGCTATAAAACCTCCAGAACGACACACTGCTGTTATAACACCTCCAACAACGACATACTGTTGCTATAACACCTCCAACAACGACATGCTGCCGCTATATCACCTCGAACAACGATGCATAATGTCAGTCACAAAAATAGTTTATTTTTCAAAATTATGATGAATTTTAAAATGTAGATAAAAATGTATCCTAATTCACTCCATGACCAAAAATATGTGGACACCCATCAAATTAGTCAATTTGACTATTTCAGCCACACCCGTTGCTGAAAGGTGTAAATAAATCGAGCACACAGCCATGCAATCTCCATAGACAAACATTGGCAGTAGAATGGCCCGTACTGAAGAGCTCAGTGACATTCACTGTGGCACCGTCATAGGATGCCACATCTCCAACAAGTCAGTTCGTCAGATTTCTGTCCTGCTAGAGCTGCCCCGGTCAATTGTAAGACGTTGTTTTTGTGATGTGAAAACGTCTAGGTGCCACAACGGCTCAGCTGCGAAGAGGTAGGCCACACAAGCTCACAGTACGAGACCGCCGAGTGCTGAAGCGCATAACGGGTAAAAATTGTTTGTTCTCGGTTGCAACAGTCACTACCGAGTTCCAAATTGCCTCTGGAAGCAACGTCAGCATAATAACTGTTCGTCGGGTGCTTCATGAAATGGGTTTCCATGGCCGAGCAGCTGCATACAAGCATAAGATCAGCATGTGTAATGCCAAGCGTCGGCTGGAGTGGTGTAAAGCTTGCCGCCATTGGACTCTGGAGCAGTAGATCACGCTTCACCATCTGGCAGTCTGAAAGACAAAATCTGGATTTGGCGGTTGCCAGGAGAACGCTACCTGCCCTAATGAATAGTGGCAACTCTAAAGTTTTGTTCAGACTAGGCCCCTTAGTTCCAGTGAAGGAAAATCTTAACACTACAGCATACAATGACATTCTAGACGATTCTGTTGTTCCATCTTTCTGTCAACATGTATTTTTTTATCTATATATTTTTTTACCTTTATTTCGTTTGGGGAAGGCCCTTTACTATTTCATCATGACAATGCCCCCATGCACAAAGCAAGGTCCATACAGAAATGGTTTGTCGAGATCGGTGTGGAAGAACTTGCCTGGCCTGCACAGAACCCTGACCTCAACCCAATCGAACATCTTTGGGATGAATTGGAACGCCGACTGCCTGCCAGGCCTATTCACCTAAATGCAGTGCCCGACCTCACTAATGCTCTTGTGCAGTCCCCACATCAATGTTCCAACATATAATGGAAAGTCTTCCCAGAAGAGTACAAGCTGTTATAGCAGCAAAGGGGGGAGCAACTCCATATTAATGCCCATGATTTTGGAATGAGGTGTTTGACGAGGACGTGTCTACATACATTTGGCCATGTAGTGTAGATAGATAGATAAATAGATTATTCTAGATAGCTCTATGTCTACCAAGTGGAGCTCTACACTGTATTAATTGTTCTTGTCTTGGCCAACAGTGGGTCTAATCTGTGGTACACCTCCAGGGGTGTCAGTCTGTGGTACACCTCCAGGGGTGTCAGTCTGTGGTACACCTCCAGGGGTGTCAGCCTGTGGTACACCTCCAGGGGTGTCAGTCTGTGGTACACCTCCAGGGGTATCAGTTTGTGGTACACCTCCAGGGGTGTCAGTCTGTGGTACACCTCCAGGGGTATCAGTCTGTGGTACACCTCCAGGGGTATCAGTCTGTGGTACACCTCCAGGGGTGTCAGTCTGTGGTACACCTCCAGGGGTGTCAGTCTGTGGTACACCTCCAGGGGTGTCAGTCTGTGGTACACCTCCAGGGGTATCAGTCTGTGGTACACCTCCAGGGGTATCAGTCTGTGGTACACCTCCAGGGGTATCAGTCTGTGGTACACCTCCAGGGGTGTCAGTCTGTGGTACACCTCCAGGGGTATCAGTCTGTGGTACACCTCCAGGGGTATCAGTCTGTGGTACACCTCCAGGGCTGTCAGTCTGTGGTACACCTCCAGGGGTGTCAGTCTGTGGTACACCTCCAGGGGTATCGGTCTGTCATACACCTCCAGGGGTGTCAGTCTGTGGTACACCTCCAGGGGTATCAGTCTGTGGTACACCTCCAGGGGTGTCAGTCTGTGATACACCTCCAGGGGTGTCAGTCTGTGGTACACCTCCAGGGGTATCAGTCTGTGGTACACCTCCAGGGGTGTCAGTCTGTGGTACACCTCCAGGGGTGTCAGTCTGTGGTACACCTCCAGGGGTGTCAGTCTGTGGTACACCTCCAGGGGTGTCAGTCTGTCGTACACCTCCAGGGGTATCAGTCTGTGGTACACCTCCAGGGGTATCAGTCTGTGGTACACCTCCAGGGGTGTCAGTCTGTGGTACACCTCCAGGGGTATCAGTCTGTGGTACACCTCCAGGGGTATCGGTCTGTCATACACCTCCAGGGGTGTCAGTCTGTCGTACACCTCTAGGGGTATCAGTCTGTGGTACACCTCCAGGGGTATCAGTCTGTGGTACACCTCCAGGGGTGTCAGTCTGTGGTACACCTCCAGGGGTATCAGTCTGTGGTACACCTCCAGGGGTATCGGTCTGTCATACACCTCCAGGGGTGTCAGTCTGTGGTACACCTCCAGGGGTGTCGGTCTGTGGTATACCTCCAGGGGTGTCAGTCTGTGGTACACCTCCAGGGGTGTCAGTCTGTGGTACACCTCCAGGGGTATCGGTCTGTCATACACCTCCAGGGGTGTCAGTCTGTGGTACACCTCCAGGGGTGTCAGTCTGTGGTACACCTCCAGGGGTGTCAGTCTGTGGTACACCTCCAGGGGTGTCAGTCTGTGGTACACCTCCAGGGGTGTCAGTCTGTGGTACACCTCCAGGGGTGTCAGTCTGTGGTACACCTCCAGGGGTGTCAGTCTGTGGTACACCTCCAGGGGTGTCAGTCTGTGGTACACCTCCAGGGGTGTCAATCTGTGGTACACCTCCAGGGGTGTCAGTCTGTGGTACACCTCCAGGGGTATCGGTCTGTCATACACCTCCAGGGGTGTCAGTCTGTGGTACACCTCCAGGGGTGTCAGTCTGTGGTACACCTCCAGGGGTGTCAGTCTGTGGTATACCTCCAGGGGTGTCAGTCTGTGGTACACCTCCAGGGGTATCGGTCTGTCATACACCTCCAGGGGTGTCAGTCTGTGGTACACCTCCAGGGGTGTCAGTCTGTGGTACACCTCCAGGGGTATCAGTTTGTGGTACATCTCCAGGGTGTCAGTCTGTGGTACACCTCCAGGGGTATCAGTCTGTGGTACACCTCCAGGGGTGTCAGTCTGTGGTACACCTCCAGGGGTATCAGTTTGTGGTACACCTCCAGGGGTGTCAGTCTGTGGTACACCTCCAGGGGTATCAGTCTGTGGTACACCTCCAGGGGTATCAGTCTGTGGTACACCTCCAGGGGTATCGGTCTGTCATACACCTCCAGGGGTGTCAGTCTGTGGTACACCTCCAGGGGTGTCAGTCTGTGGTACACCTCCAGGGGTATCAGTTTGTGGTACACCTCCAGGGGTGTCAGTCTGTTGTACACCTCCAGGGGTATCAGTCTATGGTACACCTCCAGGGGTGTCAGTCTGTGGTACACCTCCAGGTGTATCAGTCTGTGGTACACCTCCAGGGGTATCAGTCTGTGGTACACCTCCAGGGGTATCAGCCTGTGGTACACCTCCAGGGGTGTCAGTCTGTGGTACACCTCCAGGGGTGTCAGTCTGTGGTACACCTCCAGGGGTATCAGTTTGTGGTACACCTCCAGGGGTGTCAGTCTGTGGTACACCTCCAGGGGTGTCAGTCTGTGGTACACCTCCAGGGGTGTCAGTCTGTGGTACACCTCCAGGGGTATCAGTCTGTGGTACACCTCCAGGGGTATCAGTCTGTGGTACACCTCCAGGGGTATTAGTCTGTGGCACACCTCCAGGGGTGTCAGTTTGTGGTACACCTCCAGGGGTGTCAGTCTGTGGTACACCTCCAGGGGTATCAGTTTGTGGTACACCTCCAGGGGTGTCAGTCTGTGGTACACCTCCAGGGGTGTCAGTCTGTGGTACACCTCCAGGGGTGTCAGTCTGTCGTACACCTCCAGGGGTGTCAGTCTGTGGTACACCTCCAGGGGTGTCAGTCTGTGGTACACCTCCAGGGGTATCGGTCTGTCATACACCTCCAGGGGTGTCAGTCTGTGGTACACCTCCAGGGGTATCAGTCTGTCGTACACCTCCAGGGGTATCAGTCTGTGGTACACCTCCAGGGGTGTCAGTCTGTCGTACACCTCCAGGGGTATCAGTCTGTGGTACACCTCCAGGGGTGTCAATCTGTGGTACACCTCCAGGGGTGTCAGTCTGTCATACACCTCCAGGGGTGTCAGTCTGTGGTACACCTCCAGGGGTGTCAGTCTGTGGTACACCTCCAGGGGTATCAGTTTGTGGTACATCTCCAGGGTGTCAGTCTGTGGTACACCTCCAGGGGTGTCAGTCTGTGGTATACCTCCAGGGGTGTCAGTCTGTGGTACACCTCCAGGGGTATCGGTCTGTCATACACCTCCAGGGGTGTCAGTCTGTGGTACACCTCCAGGGGTGTCAGTCTGTGGTACACCTCCAGGGGTATCAGTTTGTGGTACATCTCCAGGGTGTCAGTCTGTGGTACACCTCCAGGGGTATCAGTCTGTGGTACACCTCCAGGGGTGTCAGTCTGTGGTACACCTCCAGGGGTATCAGTTTGTGGTACACCTCCAGGGGTGTCAGTCTGTGGTACACCTCCAGGGGTAACAGTCTGTGGTACACCTCCAGGGGTATCAGTCTGTGGTACACCTCCAGGGGTATCGGTCTGTCATACACCTCCAGGGGTGTCAGTCTGTGGTACACCTCCAGGGGTGTCAGTCTGTGGTACACCTCCAGGGGTATCAGTTTGTGGTACACCTCCAGGGGTGTCAGTCTGTGGTACACCTCCAGGGGTATCAGTCTATGGTACACCTCCAGGGGTGTCAGTCTGTGGTACACCTCCAGGTGTATCAGTCTGTGGTACACCTCCAGGGGTATCAGTCTGTGGTACACCTCCAGGGGTATCAGCCTGTGGTACACCTCCAGGGGTGTCAGTCTGTGGTACACCTCCAGGGGTGTCAGTCTGTGGTACACCTCCAGGGGTATCAGTTTGTGGTACACCTCCAGGGGTGTCAGTCTGTGGTACACCTCCAGGGGTGTCAGTCTGTGGTACACCTCCAGGGGTGTCAGTCTGTGGTACACCTCCAGGGGTATCAGTCTGTGGTACACCTCCAGGGGTATCAGTCTGTGGTACACCTCCAGGGGTATTAGTCTGTGGCACACCTCCAGGGGTGTCAGTTTGTGGTACACCTCCAGGGGTGTCAGTCTGTGGTACACCTCCAGGGGTATCAGTTTGTGGTACACCTCCAGGGGTGTCAGTCTGTGGTACACCTCCAGGGGTGTCAGTCTGTGGTACACCTCCAGGGGTGTCAGTCTGTCGTACACCTCCAGGGGTGTCAGTCTGTGGTACACCTCCAGGGGTGTCAGTCTGTGGTACACCTCCAGGGGTATCGGTCTGTCATACACCTCCAGGGGTGTCAGTCTGTGGTACACCTCCAGGGGTATCAGTCTGTCGTACACCTCCAGGGGTATCAGTCTGTGGTACACCTCCAGGGGTGTCAGTCTGTCGTACACCTCCAGGGGTATCAGTCTGTGGTACACCTCCAGGGGTGTCAATCTGTGGTACACCTCCAGGGGTGTCAGTCTGTGGTACACCTCCAGGGGTATCGGTCTGTCATACACCTCCAGGGGTGTCAGTCTGTGGTACACCTCCAGGGGTGTCAGTCTGTGGTACACCTCCAGGGGTGTCAGTCTGTGGTATACCTCCAGGGGTGTCAGTCTGTGGTACACCTCCAGGGGTATCGGTCTGTCATACACCTCCAGGGGTGTCAGTCTGTGGTACACCTCCAGGGGTGTCAGTCTGTGGTACACCTCCAGGGGTATCAGTTTGTGGTACATCTCCAGGGTGTCAGTCTGTGGTACACCTCCAGGGGTATCAGTCTGTGGTACACCTCCAGGGGTGTCAGTCTGTGGTACACCTCCAGGGGTATCAGTTTGTGGTACACCTCCAGGGGTGTCAGTCTGTGGTACACCTCCAGGGGTATCAGTCTGTGGTACACCTCCAGGGGTATCAGTCTGTGGTACACCTCCAGGGGTATCGGTCTGTCATACACCTCCAGGGGTGTCAGTCTGTGGTACACCTCCAGGGGTGTCAGTCTGTGGTACACCTCCAGGGGTATCAGTTTGTGGTACACCTCCAGGGGTGTCAGTCTGTGGTACACCTCCAGGGGTATCAGTCTGTGGTACACCTCCAGGGGTGTCAGTCTGTGGTACACCTCCAGGGGTGTCAGTCTGTGGTACACCTCCAGGGGTATCAGTTTGTGGTACACCTCCAGGGGTGTCAGTCTGTGGTACACCTCCAGGGGTGTCAGTCTGTGGTACACCTCCAGGGGTGTCAGTCTGTGGTACACCTCCAGGGGTATCAGTCTGTGGTACACCTCCAGGGGTATCAGTCTGTGGTACACCTCCAGGGGTATCAGTTTGTGGTACACCTCCAGGGGTGTCAGTCTGTGGTACACCTCCAGGGGTGTCAGTCTGTGGTACACCTCCAGGGGTGTCAGTTTGTGGTACACCTCCAGGGGTGTCAGTCTGTGGTACGCCTCCAGGGGTATCAGTTTGTGGTACACCTCCAGGGGTGTCAGTCTGTGGTACACCTCCAGGGGTGTCAGTCTGTGGTACACCTCCAGGGGTGTCAGTCTGTCGTACACCTCCAGGGGTGTCAGTCTGTGGTACACCTCCAGGGGTGTCAGTCTGTGGTACACCTCCAGGGGTATCGGTCTGTCATACACCTCCAGGGGTGTCAGTCTGTGGTACACCTCCAGGGGTATCAGTCTGTCGTACACCTCCAGGGGTATCAGTCTGTGGTACACCTCCAGGGGTGTCAGTCTGTCGTACACCTCCAGGGGTATCAGTCTGTGGTATACCTCCAGGGGTGTCAGTCTGTCGTACACCTCCAGGGGTATCAGTCTGTGGTACACCTCCAGGGGTGTCAGTCTGTCGTACACCTCCAGGGGTGTCAGTCTGTGGTACACCTCCAGGGGTGTCAGTCTGTGGTACACCTCCAGGGGTATCAGCGTGGGGACAATAAAAGGCTTAGCAGACATGTTTCTATTGGCTGTAAAGCCAGAGCCAGGCAAGAGGCGACAACTATAACATCAACAACACTGGACAACAGACAGCGAACTATCAGACGCCTCAGCGTTTGTTATCAAAAACGTATTCGGCCCCATGGGGGCGAGCCACAGCACTAGGTGCTTAGTTCAATAATCCTGCCATGTTTCTAAAAGGCAAAGGTATCAGGTAAGAGAAAAGGAAGGATTCGCATGCCTGTCGGTGTCTCCATCGCAAAGTTGATTGCTACCCAGCCAAGCTCGAGTTTCCGGCGCATTCAAGATAAATCAAATCAAATCAAATTTTATTTGTCACATACACATGGTTAGCAGATGTTAATGCGAGTGTAGCGAAATGCTTGTGCTTCTAGTTCCGACAATGCAGTAATAACCAACAAGTAATCTAACCTAACAATTCCACAACTACTACCTTATACACACAAGTGTAAAGGGATAAAGAATATGTACATAAAGATATATGAATGAGTGATGGTACAGAACGGCATAGGCAAGATGCAGTAGATGGTATAGTGTACAGTCTATACATATGAGATGACTAATGTAGGGTATGTAAACATAAAGTGGCATAGTTTAAAGTGGCTAGTGACACATGTATTACATAAAGATGGCAAGATACAGTGGATGATATACAGTACAGTATATACATATACATATGAGATGAGTAATGTAGGGTATGTAAACATTATATTAAGTGGCATTGTTTAAAGTGGCTAGTGATACATTTTTACATAATTTCCATCAATTCCCATTATTAAAGTGGCTGGAGTTGAGTCAGTATGTTGGCAGCGGCCACTAAATGTTAGTGGTGGCTGTTTAACAGTCTGATGGCCTTGAGATAGAAGCTGTTTTTCAGTCTCTCGGTCCCTGCTTTGATGCACCTGTACTGACCTCGCCTTCTGGATGATAGCGGGGTGAACAGGCAGTGGCTCGGGTGGTTGTTGTCCTTGATGATCTTTATGGCCTTCCTGTGACATCGGGTGGTGTAGGTGTCCTGGAGGGCAGGTAGTTTGCCCCCGGTGATGCGTTGTGCAGACCTCACTACCCTCTGGAGAGCCTTACGGTTGTGGGCGGAGCAGTTGCCGTACCAGGCGGTGATACAGCCCGACAGGATGCTCTCGATTGTGCATCTGTAGAAGTTTGTGAGTGCTTTTGGTGACAAGCCACATTTCTTCAGCCTCCTGAGGTTGAAGAGGCGCTGCTGCGCCTTCTTCACAACGCTGTCTGTGTGGGTGGACCAATTCAGTTTGTCCGTGATGTGTACACCGAGGAACTTAAAACTTTCCACCTTCTCCACTACTGTCCCGTCGATGTGGATAGGGGGGTGCTCCCTCTGCTGTTTCCTGAAGTCCACAATCATCTCCTTTGTTTTGTTGACGTTGAGTGTGAGGTTATTTTCCTGACACCACACTCCGAGGGCCCTCAGCTCCTCCCTGTAGGCCGTCTCGTCGTTGTTGGTAATCAAGCCTACCACTGTAGTGTCGTCCGCAAACTTGATGATTGAGTTGGAGGCGTGCATGGCCACGCAGTCGTGGGTGAACAGGGAGTACAGGAGAGGGCTCAGAACGCACCCTCGTGGGGCCCCAGTGTTGAGGATCAGCGGGGTGGAGATGTTGTTACCTACCCTCACCATCTGGGGGCGGCCCGTCAGGAAGTCCAGGACCCAGTTGCACAGGGCGGGGTCGAGACCCAGGGTCTCGAGCTTGATAACGAGTTTGGAGGGTACTATGGTGTTAAATGCTGAGCTGTAGTCGATGAACAGCATTCTCACATAGGTATTCCTCTTGTCCAGATGGGTTAGGGCAGTGTGCAGTGTAGTTGCGATTGCGTCGTCTGTGGACCTATTGGGTCGGTAAGCAAATTGGAGTGGGTCTAGGGTGTCAGGTAGGGTGGAGGTGATATGGTCCTTGACTAGTCTCTCAAAGCACTTCATGATGACGGAAGTGAGTGCTACGGGGCGGTAGTCGTTTAGCTCAGTTACCTTAGCTTTCTTGGGAACAGGAACAATGGTGGCACTCTTGAAGCATGTGGGAACAGCAGACTGGGATAAGGATTGATTGAATATGTCCTTAAACACACCAGCCAGCTGGTTTGCGCATGCGCTGAGGACGCGGCTGGGAATGCCGTCTGGGCCTGCAGCCTTGCGAGGGTTAACACGTTTAAATGTTTTACTCACCTCGGCTGCAGTGAAGGAGAGCCCGCAGGTTTTGGTAGTGGGCCGTGTCAGTGGCACTGTATTGTCCTCAAAGCGAGCAAAAAAGTTATTTAGTCTGTCTGTGAGCAAGACATCCAGGTCCGCGACGGGGCTGGTTTTCTTTTTGTAATCCGTGATTGGGATATGTTCCGCATTGCGTCCAACCACCCTGGACGGTTCCGACCTAGAATATGTGGACATCTATAAGTACCTAGGTGTCTGGCTAGACTGCAAACTCTCCTTCCAGACTCATATCAAACATCTCCAATCCAAAATCAAATCAAGAATCGGCTTTCTATTCCGCAACAAAGCCTCCTTCACTCACGCCGCCAAACTTACCCTAGTAAAACTGACTATCCTACCGATCCTCGACTTCGGCGATGTCATCTACAAAATAGCTTCCAATACTCTACTCAGCAAACTGGATGCAGTTTATCACAGTGCCATTCGTTTTGTTACTAAAGCACCTTATACGACCCACCACTGCGACCTGTATGCCCTAGTCGGCTGGCCCTCGCTACATGTTCGTCGTCAGACCCACTGGCTCCAGGTCATCTACAAGGCTATGCTAGGTAAAGTGCCGCCTTATCTCAGTTCACTGGTCACGATGGCTACACCCACCCGCAGCACGCGCTCCAGCAGGTGTATCTCACTGATCATCCCTAAAGCCAAAACCTCATTTGGACGCCTTTCCTTCCAGTTCTCTGCTGCCTGCGACTGGAACGAATTGCAAAAATCTCTGAAGTTGGAGACTTTTATCTCCCTCAACAACTTTAAAAATCTGCTATCCGAGCAGCTAACCGATCGCTGCAGCTGTACATAGTCCATCTGTAAACTACCCACCCAATTTACCTACCTCACCCCCCATACTGCTTTTATTTATTTACTTTTCTGCTCTTTTGCACACCAGTATCTCTTCTTGCACATGATCATCTGATGATTTATCACTCCAGTGTTAATCTGCTAAATTGTAATTATTCGATTTATTGCCTACCTCATGCCTTTTGCACACATTGTATATAGATTCTCTTTTTTTTCTACCATGTTATTGACTTGTTTATTGTTTACTCCATGTGTAACTCTGTGTTGTCTGTTCACACTGCTATGCTTTATCTTGGCCAGGTCGCAGTTGCAAATGAGAACTTGTTCTCAACTAGCCTACCTGGTTAAATAAAGGTGAAAAAAAATAAAAAATAAAAAATAAAAAAATAAATTGACTGTAGACCCTGCCACATACCTTTTGTGTTTGAGCTGTTGAATTGCGACTCTACTTTGTCTCTATACTGGGACTTAGCTTGTTTGATTGCCTTGCGGAGGGAATAGCTACACTGTTTGTATTCGGTCATGTTTCCGGTCACCTTGCCCTGGTTAAAAGCAGTGGTTCGCGCTTTCAGTTTCACGCGAATGCTGCCATCAATCCACGGTTTCTGGTTTGGGAATGTTTTAATCGTTGCTGTGGGTACGACATCGTCAATGCACTTTCTAATGAACTCGCTCACCAAATCAGCATATTCGTCAATGTTGTTGTTGGACGCAATGCGGAACATATCCCAATCCATGTGATCGAAGCAGTCTTGAAGCGTGGAATCAGATTTGTCGGACCAGCGTTGAACAGACCTGAGCGCGGGAGCTTGCTGTTTTAGTTTCTGTTTGTAGGCTGGAAGCAACAAAATGGAGTCGTGGTCAGCTTTTCCGAAAGGAGGGCGGGGGAGGGCCTTATATGCGTCGCGGAAGTTAGTATAACAATGATCCAAGGTTTTACCAGCCCTGGTAGCACAATCGATATGCTGATAGAATTTAGGGAGTTTTGTTTTCAGATTAGCCTTGTTAAAATCCCCAGCTACGATGAATGCAGCCTCAGGGTGTGTGGTTTCCAGTTTACAAAGAGTCAGATAAAGTTCGTTCAGGGCCATCGATGTGTCTGCTTGGGGGGGAATATATACGGCTGTGATTATAATCGAAGAGAATTCCCTTGGTAGATAATGCGGTCGACATTTGATTGTGAGGAATTCTAAATCTGGTGAACAGAATGACTTGAGTTCCTGTATGTTGTTATGATCACACCACGTCTCATTGATCATAAGGCATACACCCCCGCCCCTCTTCTTACCAGAAAGATGTTTGTTTCTGTCGGCGCGATGCGTGAAGAAACCAGCTGGCTGCACCGACTCCGTTAGCGTCCCTCGAGTGAGCCATGTTTCCGTGAAGCAAAGAACGTTACAATCCCTGATGTCTCTCTGGAATGTTACCCGTGCTCGGATTTCATCAACCTTATTGTCAAGAGACTGGACATTGGCGAGTAGTATGCTAGGGAGTGGAGCGCGATGTGCCCGTCTCCGAAGCCTGACCAGGAGACCGCCTCGTTTGCCCCTTTTACGGCGTCGTTGTTTAGGGTCACCGGCTGGGATCAGATCCATTGTATTGGGTGGAAGGCAAAACACAGGATCCGCTTCGGGAGAGTCATATTCCTGGTTGTAACGATGGTGAGTTGACGTTGCTCTTATATTCAGTAGTTCCTCCCGACTGTATGTAATGAAACCTAAGATTACCTGGGGTACCAATATAAGGAATAACACATAAAACAACAAAATACTGCATAGGAACGCGAAGCGAGGTGGCCATCTCGGTCGGCGCCGGAAGTAAACATTTAGATATCAAGATATCAATTTCTCTTATGTTAGCTCTTGAAATGATCTGCTGAGGACAGTGTCCATTTACATAAACATCTCTCAACACACTATCCCAAGTGCCTTAATCCCTACAAGAGAAGAGGAGAAGGAAAACCATTGATGGTCATCTTATTGTTTCCTAGCGAGGTTCAATAGCACGGAGAAGCGGATGAAGTGCCTCTCCTGCATTCTCATATCAGTTTGTTGTTTGCCTTGACAAAGAAAGACACTATCCTAAGTGAAGCGAACCAATGGTTTGAGAACCACCGCTCACTGTTAATATCGAGACAATAGGATTTTCCTCCATGCTATCTTTTATTTTTGCTTTTCTTTGGTCTATATAAGAGGGGGATGAGAAGCATGACGACTGTAAGGGTGGTGAAATAGATGTTGATCACCCTATACTGTAGCTTCTATCCTAAAAGTTTGTAAACTAACCATAATTCATCTTGCTGAATCTTTTCATCCCTTGCATGTTTTATGATAGTGGGTTACAGACAAAATCCCAGCTATAGACATATTTTAGATTTATGATTCCATATCACTGTCAGGCATTCTGGATCAAACATGCCCTTTGCTATATAGAGTGGTCGTTCTAGAGTGAATTGCTCTGAAGATGAGGCAGTTTAGAAAATGTGCACAAGAGCAATACAGAGTAGGTGGCTCCATTTGGAGAATTAAAGTGCTGTACCAACGGTAATGGAAAAAGAAAAGCAGCCGTTTATATGAGTTGCTCATACAATCTTCATCCAGTCTCTCTCTTACTGCACACGGTCACCTACTGTATACTTGAAACTCTTTTTTACTGTTTTGCCAAACCCTGACACTCTTTCTCTCCATCTTTTCTAAACACATCTGTCTGGTAGTTCTTTGTCTATATCTGTGCCCTCAAACTTCTCTTTCTGTCCATCTCTCAGTGTCTCTCTCTCTCTGGGCTCTACTGGTAAGCAAGGCATATTGTGTGCACAGTGGGGTCTGAGCTAGTGTTTCTCTGAACAGTGGGAGTGAGGGCAGCCGGCGGGAGCTGCCTTTGTTATTATCTCTCTGAGGTGAGAGAACACGACGGGGGCACCCTAAGGAAAGATGCTTCTGCCCAAACCTACCTTTTCCCCCTTTCTACCAGTGCCCAGAGCACCCCATTAGGCCTCACTGCATAGCTGTGTCATCACCGCAGGACCAGTGAGACACACCAGACAGGACCCACAATGACCGCTGTCTAGCTATCTGCCTGATCGTTTGAAGACAGGAGAGGTAGACATTTTAAATCTTTTATCGTACTTGGACTTTTAATTTTGTCCAAAAAAACACAAGATGTAGACACAGTCACAAGTAAATGGAGACACCCCAAATCCCCATATACGACTAATTCGAATGTGTAAATCTACCCGACTACCAACCAGATATACTGAACATCCCTGATTCCTGAATGTGTCTGTCCACGACTAAAGTATAGATTTGGTCGAATAACACTATAGCTACAACAAAACAAAGCGATGTCGCATTTCTCACTAAAATGTGCCTCCAAAATGTAGTTTCAAGTGCAGTGAGGTGCACAAGGCCATGGTGTCAAGCAATTCATACAAACAAAGCCCACAATAGCTTGGAGTGACCTCATCTCTGAAATGGCTACACACAGACAAAGAAACAGAGGTGTGACTGTCACTGTTGTGTGTATGGCTGAGGGCGTCTGGATAAAAGACGAAGCTTAAGACTCGTCTGACTGCTTTTGCTCAGACACAATTACTTGGTCCTTCCTCTGTAAAATCACGTAGACTCATTCCTCTCTTTCTCAACTTTCTCAACAGTCCACAAGTTTGAATAAAAAGAAAAGTGTGATCTTTTCACAGAGACATAATAACAGCTTGGTCATGTCTCCATGCCTACCTCTCAGGATTCCTGCTCATTGTTTTCTTTTGGCGAGCCTCAGTACTATTTTAAAATGTGAGATTCTAGTTCTTTCCTGTTTAATAGCAAGGTTTGAGACTCTAATGTGTGTGTTCATGTGTGTGTGTGTGTGTGTTTGTGATGTGTGTGTGTGTGTGCATGAGCAGGTCTGTACAGTGTGTTTGTGTGTGAGATGTTTGTGTTACATGAGTACAAGCATGCTTATTGTATAAGTGTGCACCTGAGTGCCATTTGTGCATGTGTGTGCATGTGTCCGTGCATGTATGCAAATGTGTGTCTGCCCATCCCATGTGTGTGTGTATTATATTATGCTTCCAAAAAATAGCCCTGGACTCCATGCCACTGCAATTAGACCAGCCATGGAGAAAATGGCAACTGCATTGTTGAATTCATTTCAACTCCACATTGATTTGGGGTTTAGCTTTGTGAGATTGGAGACAGCTGCAAAAAACATTTATGCCTCTTGCTGCAATGTATTTATAAGTGACAAATTGCTATTACTCTTTTGAAGGAATCAAAAGATAATGATTATGGCAGCGTGCTTGGTTCAAACCACTCTGGACATACACTTCCCTGATTTGTTTTTAACCTCTTTCTCACAGACACGTGTGCACATATATACCTCCACCTCTGACACACAGGCAGGCAGGCACACACACACACACACACACACACACACACACACACACACACTACAATGCATAACAACTGATTGGACCTCCCTGACATCTAAACAAGAGGAGATTGTATTTTTTATGATTGAATAGGTCACATAGCGTAAGAAGGCAGCATAACTCCACACCTAGTTTGAGAATAATTTGGTTAGTGCACAGTGCACACTCAATCAGTGCTCTACCTTCAACCAAGAACACTCGGTTATGTGCAAGTTGGAAATTGCTTTACATGTTTTTTTTGCCGTTTGTTTTCTGATGAATGTAATCCGTTATAAAGTACAGAGTGAAGCAGGGCTATCTTGGCAGGGAAATATTCATTGAAATGGTGTGTATCGATTCACTGCATGACAGAGCTAGACTGACGCAGCACGAGCACAAGCAACAACGCACGCACGCACGCACGCACACGCACACACTCACCACAAACACACGCACACTCACCACACGCACACTCACACTCATGACAAACAAGCACACACTCACCACACACACATTCACATGCACACACACACACACACACACACACACACACACACACACACACACACACACACACACACACACACACACACACACACACACACACACACACACACACACACACACACACACACAAACGGACAATCTGTGCTCTCCTTTCTCTGGATAAGTGCATCTGCTCCATTGACAGTTCATCATCCGTCCTTCCCCTGACAGTTGACAGTTCACATCTTCCTTCCCCTGACCCTCTCCTTATCCTCCCCCTCTTGGAGATCTCCTTCCCCCTGACCCTCTCCTTATCCTCCCCCTCCTGGAGTCCTCCTTCCCCCTGACCCTCTCCTTTTCTCCCCCCTCCTGGAGTCCTCCTTCCCCCTGACCCTCTCCTTATCCTCCCCCTCCTGGAGTCCTCCTTCCCCCTGACCCTCTCCTTACCTCCCCCCTCCTGGAGTTTTCCTTCCCCATGACCCTCTCCTTATCTCCAACCTCCTGGAGTCCTCCTTCCCCCTGACCCTCTCCTTATCCTCCCCCTCCTGGAGTCCTCCTTCCCCCTGACCCTCTCCTTATCTCCTCCCTCCTGGAGTCCTCCTTCCCCATGACCCTCTCCTTATCTCCCCCTCCTGGAGTCCTCCTTCCCCCTGCCCCTCTCCTTATCTCCCCCCTCCTGGAGTTCTCCTTCCCCCTGACCCTCTCCTTATCCTCCCCCTCCTGGAGTCCTCCTTCCCCCTGACCCTCTCCTTATCCTCCCCCTCCTGGAGTCCTCCTTCCCCCTGACCCTCTCCTTATCTCCCCCTCCTGGAGTCCTCCTTCCCCTTGACCCTCTCCTTATCCTCCCCCTCCTGGAGTCCTCCTTCCCCCTGACCCTCTCCTTATCCTCCCACTCATGGAGTCCTCCTTCCCCCTGACCCTCTCCTTATCTCCCCCCTCCTGGAGTTCTCCTTCCCCCTGACCCTCTCCTTATCTCCCCCCTCCTGGAGTTCTCCTTCCCCCTGACCCTCTCCTTATCTCCAACCTCCTGGAGTCCTCCTTCCCCTGACCCTCTCCTTATCCTCCCCCTCCTGGAGTTCTACTTCCCCCTGACCCTCTCGTTATCTCCCCCCTCATGGAGTCCTCCTTCCCCCTGACCCTCTCCTTATCTCCCCCTTCCTGGAGTTCTCCTTTCCCCTGACCCTCTCCTTATCTCCCCCCTCCTGGAGTTCTCCATCCCCCTGACCCTAACCTTATCTCCCCCCTCCTGGAGTTCTCCATCCCCCTGACCCTCTCCTTATCTCCCCCCTCCTGGAGTTCTCCATCCCCCTGACCCTCTCCTTATCTCCCCCTTCCTGGAGTCCTCCTTCCCCCTGACCCTCTCCTTATCCTCCCACTCCTGGAGTCCTCCTTCCCCCTGACCCTCTCCTTATCTCCCCCTCCTGGAGTTCTCCTTCCCCCTGACCCTCTCCTTATCTCCCCCTTCCTGGAGTCCTCCTTCCCCCTGACCCTCTCCTTATCTCCCCCCTCCTGGAGTTCTCCTTTCCCCTGACCCTCTCCTTATCTCCCCCCCCCCCGGAGCTCTCCATCCCCCTGACCCTCTCCTTATCTCCCCCTTCCTGGAGTCCTCCTTCCCCCTGACCCTCTCCTTATCTCCCCCCTCCTGGAGTTCTCCTGTTCCCTAACCCGCTCCTACTCTCACCCCTCCTGGAGTTCTCCTTCCTCCTGACCTGCTCCACATCTCATCCCTCCTGGAGTTCTCCTTCCTCCTGACCCGCTCCTCATCTCATCCCTCCTGGAGTTCTCCTTCCCCCTGACCCGCTCCTCATCTCATCCCTCCTGGAGTTCTCCTTCCTCCTGACCCGCTCCTCATCTCATCCCTCCTGGAGTTCTCCGTGGTCAGTATCACTCCTTTATGCACTGCCATTTTCTGGCTGAAATTAATATTCTGATGTTGGACTTCAACCATTGTTGCCTCACTCTGTAGCCTTCCCACTGATTCTCTCCAGTTGTTCTGTAGCCTTCCCACTGACTCTCTCCAGTTGTTCTGTAGCCTTCCCTCTGATTCTCTCCAGTTGCTCTGTAGCCTTCCCACTGACTCTCTCCAGTTGTTCTGTAGCCTTCCCACTGACTCTCTCCAGTTGTTCTGTAGCCTTCCCTCTGATTCTCTCCAGTTGCTATGTAGCCTTCCCACTGACTCTCTCCAGTTGTTCTGTAGCCTTCCCTCTGATTATCTCCAGTTGCTCTGTAGCCTTCCCACTGACTCTCTCCAGTTGTTCTGTAGCCGTCCCACTGACTCTTTCCAGTTGCTCTGTAGCCTTCCCACTGATTCTCTCCAGTTGTTCTGTAGCCTTCCCACTGACTCTCTCCAGTTGTTCTGTTGCCTTCCCACTGACTCTCTCCAGTTGTTCTGTAGCCGTCCCACTGACTCTCTCCAGTTGTTCTGTAGCCTTCCCACTGATTCTCTCCAGTTGCTCTGTAGCCTTCCCACTGACTCTCTCCAGTTGTTCTGTAGGCTTCCCACTGATTCTCTCCAGTTGTTCTGTAGCCTTCCCACTGACTCTCTCCAGTTGTTCTGTAGCCTTCCCACTGATTCTCTCCAGTTGCTCTGTAGCCTTCCCACTGACTCTCTCCAGTTGTTCTGTAGCCTTCCCACTGATTCTCTCCAGTTGTTCTGTAGCCTTCCCACTGACACTCTCCAGTTGTTCTGTAGCCTTCCCACTGACTCTCTCCAGTTGTTCTGTAGCCTTCCCACTGATTCTCTCCAGTTGCTCTGTAGCCTTCCCACTGAGTCTCTCCAGTTGTTCTGTAGCCTTCCCACTGACTCTCTCCAGTTGTTCTGTAGCCTTCCCACTGACTCTCTCCAGTTGTTCTGTAGCCTTCCCACTGATTCTCTCCAGTTGCTCTGTAGCCTTCCCACTGACTCTCTCCAGTTGTTCTGTAGCCGTCCCACTGACTCTCTCCAGTTGTTCTGTAGCCGTCCCACTGACTCTCTCCAGTTGTTCTGTAGCCTTCCCACTGACTCTCTCCAGTTGTTCTGTAGCCTTCCCACTGATTCTCTCCAGTTGTTCTGTAGCCTTCCCACTGACTCTCTCCAGTTGTTCTGTAGCCATCCCACTGACTCTTTCCAGTTGTTCTGTAGCCTTCCCACTGACTCTCTCCAGTTGTTCTGTAGCCTTCCCACTGACTCTCTCCAGTTGTTCTGTAGCCTTCCCACTGATTCTCTCCAGTTGCTCTGTAGCCTTCCCACTGACTCTCTCCAGTTGTTCTGTAGCCGTCCCACTGACTCTCTCCAGTTGTTCTGTAGCCGTCCCACTGACTCTTTCCAGTTGTTCTGTAGCCTTCCCACTGAGTCTCTCCAGTTGCTCTGTATCCATCCCACTGACTCTCTCCAGTTGTTCTGTAGCCTTCCCACTGACTATCTCCAGTTGCTCTGTAGCCTTCCCACTGACTCTCTCCAGTTGTTCTGTAGCCTTCCCACTGACTCTCTCCAGTTGTTCTGTAGCCTTCCCACTGATTATCTCCAGTTGTTCTGTAACCTTCTCACTGACTCTCTCCAGTTGCTCTGTAGCCTTCCCACTGACTCTCTCCAGTTGTTCTGTAGCCTTTCCACTGACTATCTCCAATTGTTCTGTAGCCTTCCCACTGACTCTCTCCAGTTGCTCTGTAGCCTTCCCACTGACTCTCTCCAGTTGCTCTGTAGCCTTCCCACTGACTATCTCCAGTTGCTCTGTAGCCTTCCCACTGACTCTCTCCAGTTGTTCTGTAGCCTTCCCATTGACTATCTCCAGTTGTTCTGTAGCCTTCCCACTGACTCTCTCCAGTTGTGCTGTAGCCTTCCCAATGACTCTCTCCAGTTGTTCTGTAGCCTTCCCACTGACTCTCTCCAGTTGCTCTGTAGCCTTCCCACTGACTCTCTCCAGTTGTTCTGTAGCCTTCCCACTGACTCTCTCCAGTTGTTCTGTAGCCTTCCCACTGACTCTCTCCAGTTGTTCTGTAACCTTCCCACTGACTCTCTCCAGTTGTTCTGTAGCCTTCCTACTGATTCTCTCCAGTTGTTCTGTAGCCTTCCCACTGATTCTCTCCAGTTGCTCTGTAGCCTTCCCACTGACTCTCTCCAGTTGCTCTGTAGCCTTCCCACTGACTCTCTCCAGTTGTTCTGTAGCCTTCCCACTGACTCTCTCCAGTTGTTCTGTAGCCTTCCCACTGACTCTCTCCAGTTGTTCTGTAGCCTTCCCACTGATTCTCTCCAGTTGTTCTGTAGCCTTCCCACTGACTCTCTCCAGTTGCTCTGTAGCCTTCCCACTGACTCTCTCCAGTTGTTCTGTAGCCTTCCCACTGACTCTCTCCAGTTGTTCTGTAGCCTTCCCACTGACTCTCTCCAGTTGCTCTGTAGCCTTCCCACTGACTCTCTCCAGTTGTTCTGTAGCCTTCCCACTGACTCTCTCCAGTTGCTCTGTAGCCTTCCCACTGATTCTCTCCAGGTGCTCTGTAGCCTTCCCACTGACTCTCTCCAGTTGCTCTGTAGCCTTCCCACGGATTCTCTCCAGGTGCTCTGTAGCCTTCCCACTGACTCTTTCCAGTTGTTCTGTAGCCTTCCCACTGAGTCTCTCCAGTTGCTCTGTAGCCATCCCACTGACTCTCTCCAGTTGTTCTGTAGCCTTCCCACTGACTCTCTCCAGTTGCTCTGTAGCCTTCCCACTGACTCTCTCCAGTTGTTCTGTAGCCTTCCCACTGACTCTCTCCAGTTGTTCTGTAGCCTTCCCACTGATTATCTCCAGTTGTTCTGTAACCTTCTCACTGACTCTCTCCAGTTGCTCTGTAGCCTTCCCACTGACTCTCTCCAGTTGCTCTGTAGCCTTCCCACTGACTATCTCCAGTTGTTCTGTAGCCTTCCCACTGACTCTCTCCAGTTGTTCTTTAGCCTTCCCACTGACTCTCTCCAGTTGCTCTGTAGCCCTCCCACTGACTCTCTCCAGTTGCTCTGTAGCCTTCCCACTGACTATCTCCAGTTGCTCTGTAGCCTTCCCACTGACTCTCTCCAGTTGCTCTGTAGCCTTCCCACTGACTCTCTCCAGTTGTTCTGTAGCCTTCCCACTGACTCTCTCCAGTTGTTCTGTAGCCTTCCCACTGACTCTCTCCAGTTGCTCTGTAGCCTTCCCACTGACTCTCTCCAGTTGTTCTGTAGCCTTCCCACTGACTCTCTCCAGTTGCTCTGTAGCCTTCCCACTGACTCTCTCCAGTTGCTCTGTAGCCTTCCCACTGACTCTCTCCAGTTGCTCTGTAGCCTTCCCACTGACTATCTCCAGTTGTTCTGTAGCCTTCCCACTGACTCTCTCCAGTTGTTCTTTAGCCTTCCCACTGACTCTCTCCAGTTGCTCTGTAGCCTTCCCACTGATTCTCTCCAGTTGTTCTGTAGCCTTCCCACTGACTCTCTCCAGTTGTTCTGTGGCCTTCCCACTGACTATCTCCAGTTGCTCTGTAGCCTTCCCACTGACTATCTCCAGTTGCTCTGTAGCCTTCCCACTGACTCTCTCCAGTTGTTCTGTAGCCTTCCCACTGACTCTCTCCAGTTGTTCTGTAACCTTCCCAATGACTCTCTCCAGTTGCTCTGTAGCCTTTCCACTGACTCTCTCCAGTTGCTCTGTAGCCTTCCCACTGACTCTCTCCAGTTGCTCTGTAGCCTTCCCACTGACTCTCTCCAGTTGTTCTGTAGCCTTCCCAGTGATTCTCTCCAGTTGCTCTGTAGCCTTCCCACTGACTCTCTCCAGTTGTTCTGTAGCCTTCCCACTGACTCTCTCCAGTTGTTCTGTAGCCTTCCCACTGATTCTCTCCAGTTGCTCTGTAGCTTTCCCACTGACTCTCTCCAGTTGTTCTGTAGCCTTCCCACTGACTCTCTCCAGTTGTTCTGTAGCCTTCCCACTGACTCTCTCCAGTTGTTCTGTAGCCTTCCCACTGACTCTCTCCAGTTGCTCTGTAGCCTTCCCACTGACTCTCTCCAGTTGTTCTGTAGCCTTCCCACTGACTCTCTCCAGTTGCTCTGTAGCCTTCCCACTGATTCTCTCCAGGTGCTCTGTAGCCTTCCCACTGACTCTCTCCAGTTGCTCTGTAGCCTTCCCACGGATTCTCTCCAGGTGCTCTGTAGCCTTCCCACTGACTCTTTCCAGTTGTTCTGTAGCCTTCCCACTGAGTCTCTCCAGTTGCTCTGTAGCCATCCCACTGACTCTCTCCAGTTGTTCTGTAGCCTTCCCACTGACTCTCTCCAGTTGCTCTGTAGCCTTCCCACTGACTCTCTCCAGTTGTTCTGTAGCCTTCCCACTGACTCTCTCCAGTTGTTCTGTAGCCTTCCCACTGATTATCTCCAGTTGTTCTGTAACCTTCTCACTGACTCTCTCCAGTTGCTCTGTAGCCTTCCCACTGACTCTCTCCAGTTGCTCTGTAGCCTTCCCACTGACTATCTCCAGTTGTTCTGTAGCCTTCCCACTGACTCTCTCCAGTTGTTCTTTAGCCTTCCCACTGACTCTCTCCAGTTGCTCTGTAGCCCTCCCACTGACTCTCTCCAGTTGCTCTGTAGCCTTCCCACTGACTATCTCCAGTTGCTCTGTAGCCTTCCCACTGACTCTCTCCAGTTGCTCTGTAGCCTTCCCACTGACTATCTCCAGTTGTTCTGTAGCCTTCCCACTGACTCTCTCCAGTTGTTCTGTAGCCTTCCCACTGACTCTCTCCAGTTGCTCTGTAGCCTTCCCACTGACTCTCTCCAGTTGTTCTGTAGCCTTCCCACTGACTCTCTCCAGTTGCTCTGTAGCCTTCCCACTGACTCTCTCCAGTTGCTCTGTAGCCTTCCCACTGACTCTCTCCAGTTGCTCTGTAGCCTTCCCACTGACTATCTCCAGTTGTTCTGTAGCCTTCCCACTGACTCTCTCCAGTTGTTCTTTAGCCTTCCCACTGACTCTCTCCAGTTGCTCTGTAGCCTTCCCATTGACTCTCTCCAGTTGCTCTGTAGCCTTCCCACTGACTATCTCCAGTTGTTCTGTAGCCTTCCCACTGACTCTCTCCAGTTGTTCTGTAACCTTCCCACTGACTCTCTCCAGTTGTTTTAAGCCTTCCCACTGACTCTCTCCAGTTGCTCTGTAGCCTTCCCACTGACTCTCTCCAGTTGTTCTGTAGCCTTCCCACTGACTCTCTCCAGTTGTTCTGTAGCCTTCCCACTGACTCTCTCCAGTTGTTCTGTAGCCTTCCCACTGATTCTCTCCAGCTGTTCTGTAGCCTTCCCACTGATTCTCTCCAGTTGTTCTGTAGCCTTCCCACTGACTCTCTCCAGTTGTTCTGTAGCCTTCCCACTGACTATCTCCAGTTGCTCTGTAGCCTTCCCACTGACTATCTCCAGTTGCTCTGTAGCCTTCCCACTGACTCTCTCCAGTTGTTCTGTAGCCTTCCCACTGACTCTCTCCAGTTGTTCTGTAACCTTCCCAATGACTCTCTCCAGTTGCTCTGTAGCCTTTCCACTGACTCTCTCCAGTTGCTCTGTAGCCTTCCCACTGACTCTCTCCAGTTGCTCTGTAGCCTTCCCACTGACTCTCTCCAGTTGTTCTGTAGACTTCCCAGTGATTCTCTCCAGTTGCTCTGTAGCCTTCCCACTGACTCTCTCCAGTTGTTCTGTAGCCTTCCCACTGACTCTCTCCAGTTGTTCTGTAGCCTTCCCACTGATTCTCTCCAGTTGCTCTGTAGCTTTCCCACTGACTCTCTCCAGTTGTTCTGTAGCCTTCCCACTGACTCTCTCCAGTTGTTCTGTAGCCTTCCCACTGACTCTCTCCAGTTGTTCTGTAGCCTTCCCACTGACTCTCTCCAGTTGCTCTGTAGCCTTCCCACTGACTCTCTCCAGTTGTTCTGTAGCCTTCCCACTGACTCTCTCCAGTTGCTCTGTAGCCTTCCCACTGATTCTCTCCAGGTGCTCTGTAGCCTTCCCACTGACTCTCTCCAGTTGCTCTGTAGCCTTCCCACTGATTCTCTCCAGGTGCTCTGTAGCCTTCCCACTGACTCTTTCCAGTTGTTCTGTAGCCTTCCCACTGAGTCTCTCCAGTTGCTCTGTAGCCATCCCACTGACTCTCTCCAGTTGTTCTGTAGCCTTCCCACTGACTATCTCCAGTTGCTCTGTAGCCTTCCCACTGACTCTCTCCAGTTGTTCTGTAGCCTTCCCACTGACTCTCTCCAGTTGTTCTGTAGCCTTCCCACTGATTATCTCCAGTTGTTCTGTAACCTTCTCACTGACTCTCTCCAGTTGCTCTGTAGCCTTCCCACTGACTCTCTCCAGTTGTTCTGTAGCCTTTCCACTGACTATCTCCAATTGTTCTGTAGCCTTCCCACTGACTCTCTCCAGTTGCTCTGTAGCCTTCCCACTGACTCTCTCCAGTTGCTCTGTAGCCTTCCCACTGACTATCTCCAGTTGCTCTGTAGCCTTCCCACTGACTCTCTCCAGTTGTTCTGTAGCCTTCCCATTGACTATCTCCAGTTGTTCTGTAGCCTTCCCACTGACTCTCTCCAGTTGTGCTGTAGCCTTCCCACTGACTCTCTCCAGTTGTTCTGTAGCCTTCCCACTGACTCTCTCCAGTTGCTCTGTAGCCTTCCCACTGACTCTCTCCAGTTGTTCTGTAGCCTTCCCACTGACTCTCTCCAGTTGTTCTGTAGCCTTCCCACTGATTCTCTCCAGTTGTTCTGTAACCTTCCCACTGACTCTCTCCAGTTGTTCTGTAGCCTTCCTACTGATTCTCTCCAGTTGTTCTGTAGCCTTCCCACTGATTCTCTCCAGTTGCTCTGTAGCCTTCCCACTGACTCTCTCCAGTTGCTCTGTAGCCTTCCCACTGACTCTCTCCAGTTGTTCTGTAGCCTTCCCACTGACTCTCTCCAGTTGTTCTGTAGCCTTCCCACTGACTCTCTCCAGTTGTTCTGTAGCCTTCCCACTGATTCTCTCCAGTTGTTCTGTAGCCTTCCCACTGACTCTCTCCAGTTGCTCTGTAGCCTTCCCACTGACTCTCTCCAGTTGTTCTGTAGCCTTCCCACTGACTCTCTCCAGTTGTTCTGTAGCCTTCCCACTGATTCTCTCCAGGTGCTCTGTAGCCTTCCCACTGACTCTTTCCAGTTGTTCTGTAGCCTTCCCACTGAGTCTCTCCAGTTGCTCTGTAGCCATCCCACTGAGTCTCTCCAGTTGCTCTGTAGCCATCCCACTGACTCTCTCCAGTTGTTATGTAGCCTTCCCACTGACTATCTCCAGTTGTTCTGTAGCCTTCCCACTGACTCTCTCCAGTTGTTCTTTAGCCTTCCCACTGACTCTCTCCAGTTGCTCTGTAGCCTTCTCACTGACTCTCTCCAGTTGCTCTGTAGCCTTCCCACTGACTCTCTCCAGTTGCTCTGTAGCCTTCCCACTGACTATCTCCAGTTGTTCTGTAGCCTTCCCACTGACTCTCTCCAGTTGTTCTTTAGCCTTCCCACTGACTCTCTCCAGTTGCTCTGTAGCCTTCCCACTGACTCTCTCCAGTTGCTCTGTAGCCTTCCCACTGACTATCTCCAGTTGCTCTGTAGCCTTCCCACTGACTCTCTCCAGTTGCTCTGTAGCCTTCACACTGACTATCTCCAGTTGTTCTGTAGCCTTCCCACTGACTCTCTCCAGTTGTTCTGTAGCCTTCCCACTGGCTCTCTCCAGTTGTTCTGTAGCCTTCCCACTGACTCTCTCCAGTTGCTCTGTAGCCTTCCCACTGACTCTCTCCAGTTGTTCTGTAGCCTTTCCACTGACTATCTCCAGTTGTTCTGTAGCCTTCCCACTGACTCTCTCCAGTTGTTCTGTAGCCTTCCCACTGACTCTCTCCAGTTGTTCTGTAACCTTCCCACTGACTCTCTCCAGTTGTTTTTAGCCTTCCCACTGACTCTCTCCAGTTGCTCTGTAGCCTTCCCACTGACTCTCTCCAGTTGTTCTGTAGCCTTCCCACTGACTCTCTCCAGTTGTTCTGTAGCCTTCCCACTGACTCTCTCCAGTTGTTCTGTAGCCTTCCCACTGATTCTCTCCAGTTGTTCTGTAGCCTTCCCACTGATTCTCTCCAGTTGTTCTGTAGCCTTCCCACTGACTCTCTCCAGTTGTTCTGTAGCCTTCCCACTGACTATCTCCAGTTTCTCTGTAGCCTTCCCACTGACTATCTCCAGTTGCGCTGTAGCCTTCCCACTGACTCTCTCCAGTTGTTCTGTAGCCTTCCCACTGACTCTCTCCAGTTGTTCTGTAACCTTCCCACTGACTCTCTCCAGTTGCTCTGTAGCCTTCCCACTGACTCTCTCCAGTTGCTCTGTAGCCTTCCCACTGACTCTCTCCAGTTGCTCTGTAGCCTTCCCACTGACTCTCTCCAGTTGCTCTGTAGCCTTCCCACTGATTCTCTCCAGTTGTTCTGTAGCCTTCCCACTGACTCTCTCCAGTTGCTCTGTAGCCTTCCCACTGACTCTCTCCAGTTGCTCTGTAGCCGTCCCACTGACTCTCTCCAATTGTTCTGTAGCCTTCCCACTGACTCTCTCCAATTGTTCTGTAGTCCATTTAATTTCACCGTCTGATATGCCTCTGACTTTTAGCTCTGTTTTAGTCAGGTAAAAGCAGGTTTGTGGCTTGTTATAGTCCAGTAAAAGCACGTTTGGGGCTTTTCAAAACCAGTGGTTGTGGTTCAGGGGTCAGCTGAGAATGCAGCGGTCTCACCAATGTTGAAGGAAAAACATTCCCACTGCCTGTCTGTCTTTTATTTATTTTTGACCTTTACTTAACTAGGCAAGTCAGTTAAGAACAAATTCTTATTTACAATGACGGCCTACCCTAGACGACGCTGGGCCAATTGTGCACCGCTCTATGGGACTCCCAATAACGGCCGGATGTGATACAGCCTGGATTCAAACCAGGGACTGTAGTGATGCCTCTTGTACTGAGATGCAGTGCCTTAGACCGCTGTGCCACTCTGGAGCCTCCCTGCATGCCTGCCTCCTGCCTGTGTGTTCGTTTACTCAACTGTCTTTGTCTGTCAACATGCTTGCCTGTCTGGCTGTCTCTGTGTGGGTGTGTAGGTCAGGGAAACAGAGCCCAGTGTGAGAGGGGCTTGGCAGGGCAGTGGAGGCCTGCAGGTAGCCAGACACCACACAGCATGGCTCAGGGCAAACCACAGAGAGATATTCAGAGATGTGCCAATGCAGCAAGTCAGAAGCAGTCAGAAGCAGCCAGAGGCAGGGACATATAGGCTGATGGGAGTTGGTACTGGAGTGAACTATCATGTCTTGTAAAAAACTTTTATCATAGAGTCTATGCAAATCTGCTCCTCAGTCACAAAACAACCATTTCACTCCCTCTTAAAAGCAGCAGGATAGGTATAAGCCTTGTCGTCCTTTAGGTTTAGTGGAGCTTCCAACATTTTTCGTATACTCATTAATTTCCTTATTATTTACCAACACAGAACGGGGTAGGGGACAGAGAAGAAATCTAGGGATTGTTTTTGGACTGAGCTATGGCCCTGTTTATTCTCTCAGCTAGACAACCTCTATACCATTGTCCAACACTTCCTGTTTATCTTACTTCCTGTCCAACTGTTCTGTGCTTCCTGCGTTGTAAAGTAAATTGACATGTTATAGATAAAGCAAAGAAAGTAGGATAGTGATAACTTAAATCTGACGTGACGCAATAAAAAATGGCATTCAGCTGTTGCTTTTAACAGTGATGTCACAACTTCTTGAGTGACCATCCCATTCTATTAGCTGCATTTTTTTCTGTGCAGATGGCACAACTCATCCTCGCCTACACTTATCGGCACCGCTTCCTGTGACTGGCCTGCATGTTGCACAGAGTGACAGACTCACACTAGAACTCTGCCACGCTATGCTTCACCACACCTACCGCACGGTCATTAGGGTCGCTGGGGTTGTGCATGGAACAGCCTGCAGTCCCTGTCCGTGCCTTCCCCCACAATCCCCTACAGTGGCGTAACTCAGTGCAAAAAGGACCTGCGGGCCGCTGACTGACAGGATGAATGATGCCAAGCTCTGTCACCGTGTCCCCGCTACAGAGGAGCCCTACGTCCGCATGACTGACTACTAACACAACAGCCCCTTACCACCGAGGGAGAGAGCGAGGGAGAAAAAGACACAAAGAGAAACTAGGGATAGAAAGATAGAGAGTACTGGGCAGAGAGAGAGAGACTTAAAGGGACACATCTGGTGAGGTAGGTGGTGTTATGCTAGGATGCATGGTGTCCCGCTCTCTCTCGTCGGTAGATATAAAGAGATGACGTTGGGAGGCATGTTCCATCTGTAATGCCCAATTAGCAATGTGCTAGGCTATAAATACACACACATCTGTTTGTGTATGAGGCCCACACAAATAACCATGTGTTTAGGGGACACAGAGAAGAGACAGAGACAGAGACAGAGACAGAGACAGAGACAGAGAGAGAGAGAGAGAGAGAGAGAGAGAGAGAGAGAGAGAGAGAGAGAGAGAGAGAGAGAGAGAGAGAGAAGGAAAGAAAGAAAAGCATATGAACATGGAAAAGTAAGGGAAAGATAAAGAGATAAAAAAGGGAGAGAAATGAATTAAATGGATAAAATCTGAAAGGTTTGAGGAAGACCGGAAGCACAGAAAGAGGGATCCTAAAAAGTATAATAATGAGTGATGGGAGAGATCCTTGTGACCTCTGATGGAAAGTATGGAGTGGTAGTGTAATGTTGGGAAGGTTTGGCATTGGCCTACTCTTGGGGACAGGAACAGGGGAGGAGGAAGGGGGATGTGGGCCAATGTGACTACTCTTGCTCCAGGGGAGGTGAGGCCTACATGAGGGTATGAGTGGAGGGGGAGACGGGACGGGACGGGGGGGCTGGATAGAAGAGGCCAGAGGCAGCCTGGCCTTCCCCTTGTCTCCCACCCTGACCCCTGGGACCTCACACAATACACCCTGAATCTCTGGCCCCTGCCAGCCACATGAGTGATGTTCCAGCCAACTGACTGTCCAACCCTGTCACTGCAGGGTTGGAGTTGGTGTGTGTCTCTGTCTGTGTGAGTGTGTTTGTCTCTAAATGAGTCTGTGTATGTGTGGGTTAACCATGTTCATAATCAGACAGTATGGGGACGTATGTAGTCTGGCATCAAACACTTGACAAAGATTTCTGTTTACTGTGTCCTACAAGAGAAGGCCTTTACTGTAAGTGTGTGTTCCCTGTCATGCAATTAATAGAGATAATCAATTTTCTTTGCCTCCAAAAATATTGTTAACAGCCTTAACAGAGTTACACTGAATGTAGAAACCATTAAGAACAGCTTCCTAATATTGAGTTGCACCCCCTTATGCCCTCAAAACAGCCTCAAGTAGTCAGTCGGGGCATGGACTATACAAGGTGTCGAAATCGTTCCACAGGGATGCTGACCCCTGTTGACTCCAATGCTTCCAAACGTTGTGGCAAGTTGACTGGATGTCCTTTCGGTGGTGGACCATTCTTGATACACATGGGGAACGGTCAAGAGTGAAAAACCCAGCAGCGTTGCAGTTCTTGTCACATTCAAATCGGTGCGCCTGGCACCTCCTACCATGCCCCATTCAAAGAAACTTAAATATTTTGTCTTGCCCAGTCACCCTCTAAATGGCACACATACACAATCCATGTCTCAATTGTCTCAAGGCCTAAAAATCCTTCTTTAACCCATCTCCTCCCCTTCATCTACACTGATTGATGTGGATTTTATAGGTGACCTCAATAAGGGATCATAGCTTTCACCTGGATTCAGCTGGTCAGCTGATGTCATGAAAGGAGCAGGTGTTCTTTATGTTTTGTACACTCAGTGTATACTGCATTTGGGAAATGACCACTTGTGATATGACAGGCCATGGCAGTGGTCCCATGTTCTCCCCTTCTCCCCTCTTTTTTTCCCCTTCCAAGATGGCGTAGCAGTCGGACGTCTGTTTGTCTTGTCCCGTCCCATCCCATGTATATATATTTTTCTTCGTATATATTTAGTATATATTTTTGATATATTTTTTAATCTCAATTTCTATCTACAGACTGAAAATACTCTCCTGCCACTCACCTCACCCAACGTGGTACGGATCTGCAGTTTTTTTTACACTCTAGAACCGGAACCCCCTTCAGAAACTAGCCAGCTAACTAGCTCGTAGTCAGTTAGCCACTGCTAGCGGTCATCACCGTTAACTCGGACATCAGTCAGCCTCAGCCCGGTCAGTTCCTGCCAGTCTGCACAGCTCAATATCAATCCAGAGCATTTCGGACTGCTTTTTCTCTACCACATCTCTGGATTCCTACCGCAAGCTCTGAAGCTTTACACCGGATCAACGCAGCTAGCTAGCTGCTATCCGAGTGGCTACTCCTGGCTAACGTCTCTGTACCGAAGCAAGCACCAGTTAGCCTGGAGCTAGCCTGGAGCTAGGCCCATCCCCCGGCTAGCTGAAGAGGTCCATCAGCCAATTCTTGGGCTACAATACCTATTTTCCCAATTGGCCTGGACCCTTTGATGCCGACACGGAGCCCCGCCAATCCATCAGCACTGGTCTGCCGACGTAACCGTCTGAGGGGGTTTCAACAGGTTCTTCCGTTGCAACGTCCCCCGAAGGCCCATCTGCTAGCCTGCTAGCCCCGGCCCGCTAGCTGTCTGAATCGCCGTGTCTCCAGCTCGCCTACCTGCTCACTGGACTGACTCTATGATCACTCGGCTACACATGCCTCTCCCTAATGTCAATATGCCTTGTTTATTGCTGTTTCGGTTAGTGATTATTGTCTTATTTCACTGGAGAGCCTCCAGCCCTGCTCAATATGACTTAGCTAGCCATTTTGTTCTACCGCCCACACATGCGGTGACCTCACCTGGCTTAAATGGTACCTCAAGAGACAAAAATCTCTCTCCTCGTCACTCAATGCCTAGGTTTACATCCACTGTATTCACATCCTACCATACCCTTGTCTGTACATTATGCCTTAAATCTATTCATCCTCGCCAAGAAATGTGCTCCTTTTACTCTCTGTTCCGAACGCACAAGACCACCAGTTCTTATAGCTTTTAGCCGTACCCTTATCCTACTCCTCCTCTGTTCCTCTGGTGATGTATAGGTTAACCCAGGCCCTGCAGCCCCTAGCTCCACTCCCAGTCCCCAGGCGCTCTCATTTGTTGACTTATGTAACCGTAAAAGCCTTGGTTTCATGCATGTTAACATTAGAAGCCTCCTCCCTAACTTTGTTTTATTCACTGCTTTAGCACACTCCGCCAACTCGGATGTCCTAGCTGTGTCTGAATCCTGGCTTAGGAAGGCCACCAAAAATCCAGAAATTTCCATCCCTAACTATAACATTTTCCGACAAGATAGAACTGCCAGAGGGGGCGAAGTTGCAGTCTACTGCAGAGATAGAATACAGAGTTCTGTCATACTATCCAGGTCTGTGCCCAAACAATTCGAGCTTCTAACTTTAAAAATCCACCTTTCCAGAAACAAGTCTCTCACCATTGCCACTTGTTATAGACCCCCTTCAGCCCCCAGCTATGCACTGGACACCAGATGTAAATTGATTCCCCCCATCTATCTTTAGAGTTCGTACTGTTAGGTGACCTAAACTGGGACATGCTTAACTTCTCTAGGATAGGGGGCAGCATTTTCACTTTTGGATAAATAGCGTGCCCAATTTCAACTTCCTTCTACTCATCCCCAGAATATAAGATATGCATATTATTAGTAGATTTGGATAGAAAACACTCTGAAGTTTCTAAAACTGTTTGAATCATGTCGTGAGTATAACAGCACTTATGTAGCAGGCAAAACCCCGAGGACAAACCATTCAGATGTTTTTTTTTTGAGGTCACTGTCTGTTCAATGAGATTTCATTGGGATACTAGATTTCTAAGTGACTTGTTTGCAGTTCCTACAAATTGGTTGAGGTTATTCCTTTGTGTAATGAATAAGTACGGCCATCTTGAATGAGTGTCATTTGAAGTGTACTTTTTGAGAGAGGCGCATGACTCGAAAAGTAGCGTCAGTTTGTTGTCTTCCTGTATTGAACAAAGATAGTCCCGTCTTCAATTTGATCAATTATTAACGTTTAAAAATATCTACAGTTGTATTACAAAAGTAGTTTGAAATGTTTTGGAAAAGTTTACAGGTAACTTTTGAGATATTTTGTAGTGACGTTGCGCAAATTGGAAGCTGTTTTTTTCTGGATCAAACGCGCCAAATAAATGGACATTTTGGATATATATGGACGGAATAAATTGAACAAAAGGACCATTTGTGATGTTTATGGGACATATTGGAGTGCCAACAAAAGAAGCTCGTCAAAGGTAAGGCATGATTTATATTTTATTTCTGCATTTTGTGTTGTGCCTGCAGGGTTGAAATATGATACACTCTCTTTGTTTACTGTTGTGCTATCATCAGATAATAGCATCTTATGCTTTCGCTGAGATGCCTTTTTGAAATCTGACATGTTGGCTGGATTCACAACGAGTGTAGCTTTAATTTGGTATCTCACATGTGTGATTTAATGAAAGTTAGATTTTTATAGTAATATATTTGAATTTGGCGCGCTACATTTTTCTGGATTTTGGCCAAGTGGGACGCTACCATCCCACCTATCCTAGAGAGGTTAACACCCCGGCCGTCCTACAATCTAAGCTAGATGCCCTCAATCTCACACAAATTATCAAGGAACCAACCAGGTACAACCCTAAATACGTAACCATGGGCACCCTCTTAGATATCATCCTGACCAACTTGCCCTCTAAATACACCTCTGCTGTCTTCAACCAGGATCTCAGCGATCATTGCCTCATTGCCTGCGTGCGTAATGGGTTCACGGTCAAACGACCACCCCTCATCACTGTCAAATGCTAACTAAAACACTTCAGCAAGCAGGCCTTTCTAATCAACCTGGCCCGGGTATCCTGGAAGGATATTGACCTCATCCCGTCAGTAGAGGATGCCTGGTTGCTCTATAAAAGTGCTTTCCTCACCATCTTAAATAAGCATGCCCCAGTCAAAAAATGGCGAACTAAGAACAGACATAGCCCTTGGTTCACCCCTGACTTGACTACCCTTGACCAGCACAAAAACATCCTGTGGCGTTCTCCATTAGTATCGAATAGCCCCTGCGACATGCAACTTTTCAGGGAAGTCAGGAACCAATATACTCAATCAGTTTGAAAATGCTAGCCTTAGCTTTCCTATCAGACATTTCCATCCTGTAGCACTAATTCCAAAAAGTTTTGGGACACTGTAAAGTCCATGGAGAAAAAGAGCACCTCCACCCAGCTGCCCAATGCACTGAGGATAGGAACCTTTGTCACCACCGATAAATCTACGATAATCGATAATTTAAATAAGCATTTTTCTACGGCTGGCCATGCTTTCCACCTGGCTACCCCTACCCCGGCCAACATCTCAGCACCCCCTGCAGCAACTTGCCTAAGCCCCGCCGCTTCTCCTTCACCCAAATCCAGACAGCTGATGTTCTGAAAGAGCTGCAAAATCTGGATCCCTACAAATCAGCTGGGCTAGACAATCTGGACCCTCTCTTTCTAAAATTATCAGCCGAAATTGTAGCAACCCCTATTACTAGCCTATTTGACCTCTCTTTCTTATCGTCTGAGATCCCCAAAGATTGGAAAGCTGCCACGGTCATCCCCATCTTCAAAGGGGGACCCAAACTGTTATAGACCTATATCCATCCTGCCCTGTCTTTCTAAAATCTTCGAAAGCCAAGTTAATAACCTGTTATGGCTGAAGGGGCAGTATTGAGTAACCTGGAAAGAGGTGCCCATTTCAAACGGCCTCGTACTCAATTCTTGCTCGTACAATATGCATATTATTATTACTATTGGATAGAAAACACTCTCTAGTTTCTAAAACCGTTTGAATTATTTCTCTAAGTGAAACAGAACTCTTTCTGCAGCCCATTTCCTATCCGGAAGTGAGATTTCCAAAAGCGAGGTCTTTGTTCAAGAGCTTGTCTATAAAAGGGCATGTCACTTGGGACTATAGAAACACGTCATACACCTTCCCCTGGGTGTCAAGCGGAAGTGAGAGCAGAAATTAGTTGATTATCTTGTTCTGAGATTGAATACATCCTCTTGGAATGAGAGGTCCGCCATAATTTTTTTTCGAAGGCGCGAAGTTGGACCTGGAATCGCCTTCTGGAAAGCCGTCGTTATGGGTGAATATGATCTCCGGCTTAGATTTGATTTGATACATGTCACAATATCATCCTAAAGTATGTTTTTTCAATATAGTTTCATTATATTATTGAAATTTATTCGGGACTTTAGGCGTGATGCGTTGTATGAATTTGTTCAAGAAGGAGAGGTTAGCGCCGCATGGCCAGTGTGCTTGCTAATTCAAGAGGGAAAGAGTTCGTTCTGGATCCAAATAAAGACGGTTCTGGACAAAGGAACCCATGTACAACATTCTGATGGAAGATCAACAAAGGTAGGACCCAATTTGGGATGCTATTTCATATATCTGTCGAACTGTGCTATCGCTACCGATTACTTGGAATCAATGCTATTGTGTGTTAGCTATTGCAGTAAGCTAATATAACGCTATATTGTGTTTTCGCTGTAAAACACTTAAAAAATCTGAAATATTGGCTGTATTCACAAGATCTTTGTCTTTCATTTGCTATACACCATATATTTTTCTGAAATGTTTTATGATGAGTAATTAGGTAGTTGACGTTGGTGTCTGTATTTACTCTGGCTACTCCCGTGCTATTTCTGACTGTAGCTATGATGGTAGCAGTAATGTAAAACTGATTTATAGCTCAAATATGCACATTTTTCGAACAAAACATAGATTTATTGTGTAACATGTTATAGGACTGTCATCTGAAGAAGTTGTTTCTAGGTTAGTTTGGTTGGTTCTAGGTTAGTTAGGTTGGCTTTGTGCATGCTACCTGCATGCTACCTGTGCTGTGAAAAATGTCTGTCCTCTTTTGTATTTGGTGGTGAGCTAACATAAATATACGTGGTGTTTTCGCTGTAAAACATTTTAAAAATCGGACATGTTGGCTGGATTCACAAGATGTTTATCTTTCAAATGCTGTATTGGACTTGTTAACTTGTTATGGCTGCAGGGGGCGTATTGAAAAACTGGAAAATATGTGCCCATTTTCAAACGGCCTCTTACTCAATTTTTGCTCGTACAATATGCATATTATTATTACTATTGGATAGAAAACAGTCTCTAGTTTCTAAAACCGTTTGAATTATTTCTCTAAGTGGAACAGAACTCTTTTTACAGCCCATTTCCTATCCGGAAGTGAGATTTCCAAAAGCGATGTCTCTCTTCAAGAGCTTGTCTATAAAAGGGCATGTCACTTAGGACTGTAGAAACACGTCATACGCCTTCCCCTGGGTGTCATGCGGAAGTGAGAGCAGAAATGACTTGATTATCTCGTCCTGGGATTGAACACAACCTCTTGGAGTGAGAGTTGCGCACTTAATTTTTTTTTCTGGGCGCGAAGTAGGACCTGGACTCGGCTCCTGGAAAACCCTCGTTAAAGGTGAATATGATCTCCGGCTTCGATTTTATTTGATACATGTCACAATATCATCCTAAAGTATGTTTTTTCAATATAGTTTAATTATATTATTGAAATTTATTCTGGACTTTAGACGTGATGCGACGCAAGAATTTTGTCAAGAAGGAGAGGTTAGCGCCGCACGGCCAGTGTGCTTGCTAATTCAAGAGGGAAATCGTTCGTTCTGGATCCAAATAAAGACGGTTCTGAACAAAGGACCCCTTGGAGAACATTCTGATGGAAGATCAACAAAGATAAGGACCCAATTTGGGATGCTATTTCATATATCTGTCGAACTGTGCTATCGCTACCGTTTGACTAGAATCAATGCTGCTGTGTGCTAGCTATTGTAGTAAGCTAATATAACGATATATTGTGTTTTCGCTGTAAAACACTTCAAAAATCGGAAATATTGGCTGTCTTCACAAGATCTTTGTCTTTCATTAGCTATCCACCATATATTCTTCTGAAATGTTTTATGATGTGTAATTAGTAGTTGACGTTGGTGTCTGTATTTTCTCTGGCTACTCCCGTGCGATTTCTGACTGTAGCTATGATGGTAGCAGTAATGTAAAACTGATTTATAGCTAAAATATGCAATTTTTTTTAACAAAACATAGATTTATTGTGTAACATGTTATAGGACTGTCATCGGAGGTAGTTTTTTCTAGGTTATTTAGGTTGGTTCTAGGTTAGTTAGGTTGGCTTGTGCATGCTACTTGCATCCTACTTGTGCTGTGAAAAATGTCTGTCCTCTTTTTTATTTGGTGGTGAGCTAACATAAATATATGTGGTGTTTTCTCTGTAAAACATTTAAAAAATCGGACATGTTGGCTGGATTCACAAGATGTTTATCTTTCAAATGCTGTATTGGACTTGTTAATGTGTGAAAGTTAAATATTTTAAAAATATATATTTTGAATTTCGCGCCCTGCACTTGAGCTGGATGTTGTCATAAGTGTACCGACCTCGGGCTTGCAGCCCTAAGAAGTTTTAACAAACAGATCACCGACCATTTCGAATCCCACCGTACCTTCTCCACTATGCAATCTGGTTTCTGAGCTGGTCATGGGTGCACCTCAGCCATGCTCAAGGTCCTAAACGATATCAATACTGCCATCGATAAAAGACAGTACTGTGGAGCCGTCTTCATCGAGCTGGCCAAGGCTTTCGACTCTGTCAATCACCGCATTCTTATCGGCAGACTCTATAGCCTTGGCTTCTCAAATGACTGCCTCGCCTGCTTTACCAACTACTTCTCAGATAGAGTTCAGTGTGTCAAATCAGAGGGCCTGTTGTCCGGACCTCTGGCAGTCTCTATGGGGGTGCCACAGGGTTCAATTCCCGGGCTTACTCTTTTCTCTGTATATATTAATGATGTCGCTCTTGTTGCTGGTTATTCTCTGATCAACCTCTACATAGATGACACCATTCTGTATACATCTGGCCATTCTTTGGACACTGTGCTAACAAACCTCCAAGCGAGCTTCAATGCCATACAACACTCCTTCCGAGGCCTCCAACTGCTTTTAAGTGTAAGTAAAACTAAGTGCATGCTCTTCAACTGATTGCTGCCCGCACCCTCCCGCCTGACTAGAATCACTACTCTGGACGGTTCTGACTTAGAATATGTGGACAACTACAAATACCTAGGTGTCTGGTTAGACTGTAAACTCTCCTTCCAGACTCACATTAAACATCTCCAATCCAAAATTAAATCTAGAATCGGCTTCCTATTTCACAACAATACCTTCTTCACTCATGCTGCCAAACATACCTTCGTAAAACTGACTATCCTACCGATCCTTGACTTCGGCGTTGTCATTTACAAATAAGCCTCCAACACTCTACTCAGGAAACTGGATGTAGTCTATCACAGTGACATCCGTTTTGTCACCAAAGCCCCATATACTACCCACCACTGTGACCTGTATGCTCTCATCGGCTGGCCCTAACTACATATTCGTCGCCAAACCCACTGGCTCCAGGTCATCTATAAGTCTATGCTAGGTAAAGCCCCACCTTATCTCAGCTCACTGGTCAACATAGCAACACCCACCCGTAGCACACTCTCCAGCAGGTATATTTCACTGGTCACCCCCAAAGCCAACACTTCCTTTGGCCGCCTTTCCTTCCGGTTCTCTGCTGCCAATGACTGGAACGAATTGCAAAAATCACTGAAGCTGGAGTCTTATATCTCCTTCTCTAACTTTAAGCATCAGCTATCAGAGCAGCTTACCAATAACTGTATCTGTACACAGCCATTCTGTGAATAGCACACCCAACTACCTCATCCCCATATTGTTACCTATCTTCTTGCTCTTTTGCAACCCAGTATCTCTACTTGCACATCATCATCTGCACATCTATCACTCCAGTGTTAATGCTAAATTATAATTATTTCGCCTCCATGGCCTATTTATTGCCTTACCTCCCTACTCTTCTACATTTGCACACACTGTACATATATTTTTCTATTGTGTTATTGACTGTACGTTTGTTCATGTGTAACTCTGTATTGTTGTTTTTGTCGCACTGCTTTGCTTTATCTTGGCCAGGTCGCAGCTGTAAATGAGAACTTGTTCTCAACTGGCCTACCAGGTTAAATAAATAAAAAATTTAAACGTGTACAGTCATTCAATACTCAAACCAATCAATCCAATGCATATGAATCCATGTGAATGAGTGGAGACATCAGAAATAACGGTTGAGAAACAGACTGTTTGGTAGCAGAAGGCGGTTTAGGGATGATCTGAGATTGTTTGGAGATCTGGCTGTTTTGTTGTGGGTCCCTCCTGTGATCCATCATAATCCTTGCCCCTGCTGTGTAAAGAGATATGAAACAAAGGAGGGAGAAACCACTCGTGCCCCCTCTCCAGAACCCCCTCCCCCTCAAACCCTCCACCCCCTATCCCCCCAAACTCCTCTGCCTTGTTCCTGAGCCCATAAGCAGCTCTGTTTCAGCCTTCCCATCCCTCCCTTTGGGGACGGACGGGCCCTACCTTAATCTCTTCACTGGCAGCAAAAATTTGATAGAGCTAAACCCCATGAAGAACTCAGAGGTGGTAGGGGGTTCGGTGAAAGACGCCTGCAGAACTGCTGAGCGCCATACAAAAAACAAAGATGGCACAGGGTTAGGGATATGGAGCGGGACTCCTGGTGTGCATTGGCAAGAGCCAAGTGATCTTGAATAGAAGGTTAGCTTGCACCATGTGATTCCAATGGCTCAGTTGGCTAAGGCATGGTGCTGGCTACAGAACAGTGGTGACTTAATCTAATTGTGGTCACCAATTTTCCTTTATTTAACTAGGCAAGTCAGTTAAGACCTTAAGACCAATTTCTTATTTTCAGTGACAGCCTAGGAACATTGGGTTAACTGCCTTGTTCAGGGGCAGAACAACATATTTTTACCTTTTCAGCTCGGGGATTCAATCTTGCAATCATTCGGTTACTAGTCCAACGCTCTAACCACTAGGCTACCTAACGCCCCTAAAGAAAATCACCTGTTGTTGTTAAACAACTAGTACACTGATCACCATTTCCTTTCAAATCAGTAGGGCAGCTATTCAAATATTGAATGGAGCCCTATTTCCACAATGAAAAGTCATAATCTCCACCCAGCACAGCCAGAAGAGGACTGGCCACCCCTCATAGCCTGGTTCCTCTCCAGGTTTCTTCCTAGGTTCCGGCCTTTCTAGGGAGTTTTTCCTAGCCACCCTGCTTCTACACCTGCATTGCTTGTTGTTTGGGGTTTTAGGCTGGGTTTCCGTACAGCACTTTGTGACCTCAGCTGATGTAAGAAGGGCTTTATAAATATATTTGATTGATTGATTGCTGAGAAACCTTGTCAATTCTCAGAGACAGCTTACTCTGAGCCAATCACAGGTCGGATCAGCATCACCCTTCCACTATTCAATCTACATAGCGCGTGATCTCCTTCTGATTGGATTATGCAGTCATCCTGGCAGCCCCCAAACAAAGGATCTATAAACAATAGACAGATCTATGTCATTGCACTGATCCGATGATCCCTAAGAAGATTTGACAGCAGACAAAAGCTACATGTCTTTGGCCATATGTGTCTGATTAATAAAAGGTTGGTTGAGACTGCTATGAGACTGCTGTTGCGTCAAACTGAGCTAATCTGAGACTGTACCTACCTTCTCACCTCATCTGCACTTAGGCTCGACCAAGTTGAAATAAATCTAAAAATGAATCCAAATGTAATTTACCTTAACTGCTAAACAATCAATAAGAACATGGTTTTCTTCCAAGAGCTGGAGGGAAGTTCATGGAGGAGCAGGTGCAGAATCAATCTCGAGACTTGGAGAGCGTCAGCATTGACTATGCCCAGACCGGCCAGTTAAGCTCTGTTCTTTTGGGTTTCATTTCCAGATTTCCACTAGAAGTAAAGTCCCTGATAACAAACTTCATTTTCTTTCTACGCCATTGCTGTCTCTGACAATATCAATTCCCCATTTCTCTTCTTCAGGAGTTTTTTTTCTGTGGATTCGAGATTGAGTGGGCACTCATATCCTGCTATCTTGCGCTATCAAGTCAAATTTACCTCCAGTCAAATATAGCAGGGCTGCCTGCACACAGCCTTTCCTAACAGACCTCTTTTGAAAGGACACAGTTTGACGCACCCGTTAAACATTGTGCTCAGCTAGAGAAGAGCTTAACCCTTTACACTCGTATCCATATACGGGATGAACATGTCAGATTTGGGCACTGATAAAGGCCTAAATTGGAACGCAGTGGCTGTACTGTAACATTCTATAAATGACGTCAGAGCTCAGGCTCTGTGCTTCAGAACGCTGTATGGATTTTGACTGACAGCTGTTCTGAACATGAGCACCTCACGCGACAGAACACAGAAACCTCACAGGGACAAGCATTACTGTGCTCTAGTCAAGGCTCATCCTATACTGTATATCCTATATAACTATTCCTGTACATGTATTTTCTATTCATATACTGTCCATACCCACCATCTTCTACATATATATTTATTTTCCGTAATGTCTATAACCACCATTTTATACATATATATTTATATTCCATACTGTCTTTACACACCATTTTAATAATGAATCAAATAAAATTGTTATTGGTCACATACACGTATTTAGCAGATGTTATTGTGGGTGTAGCAAAATGCTTGTGTTCCTAGCTCCAACAGTGCAGTAATATCTAACAATTCACATCAATACACACAAATCTAAAAGCAAAATAATGGAATTAAGAAATATATAAATATTAGGACGAGCAATGTCAGAGTGGCATTAACTAAAATACAGGAGAATAGAATACAGTATATACATATGAAATGAGGAAAGCAGTATGAAAACATTATTAAAGTGATTAGTGTTCCATTATTAAAGTGACCAGTTATTCCATTTCTATGTATATAGGTCAGCAGCCTCTCTATGTTAGTGATGGCTATTTAACAGTTTGATGGCCTTGAGATAGAAGCTCTTTTTCAGTCTCTCGGTCCCAACGTTGATGCACCTGTACTGACCTCGCCTTCTGGATGATAGCGGAATGAACAGGCCGTGGCTCGGATGGTTGATGTCCTTGATGATCTTTTTGGCCTTCCTGTGACATCGGGTGGTGTAGGTGTCCTGGATGGCAGGCAGTGTGCGCCCGGTGATGCGTTGAGCAGACCGCACCACCCTCTGGAGAGCCCTGCGGTTGCAGGCGGTGCAGTTGCCGTACAAGACGGTGATACAGCCCGACAGGATGTTCTCAATTGTGCTTCTGTAAAAGTTTGTGAGGGTCTTAGGGACCAAGCCAAATTTCTTCATTCTCCTGGGGTTGAAGAGGGACTGTTGCACCTTCTACACCAAGCTGTCTGTGTGGGTGGACACTTTCAGATTGTCAGTGATGTGTACGCCGACGAACTTGAAGCTTTCCACCTTCACCACTGTGGTACCGTCGATGTGGATAGGGGCGTGCCTCCTCTGCTGTTTCCTGAAGTCCACAATCAGCTCCTTCATTTTGCTGACGTTGAGGTTATTTTCCTTGCACCACTCCACCAGGGCCCTCATCTCCTCCCTGTAGGCAGTCTCGTCATTGTTGGTAATCAGGCATACTATGGTTGTGTCGTCCGCAAACTTGATGATTGAGTTAGAGGCGTGTTCACGCAGGTATGGGTGAACAGGGAGTACAGGACGGGGATGAGCACACACCATTGTGGGGCCCCTGTGTTGAGAATCAGTGAAGTTGAGGCGTTCCACCTGGGAGCGGCCTGTCAGAAAGTCCAGGACCCAGTTGCACAGGGCAGGGTTCAGACCCAGGGCCCCGAGCTTGATGATATGCTTGGAGGGTACTATGGTGTTGAAGGCTGAGCTATAGTCAATGAACAGCAATCTTACATAGGTATTCCTCTTGTCCAGATGGGATAGGACAGTGTGCAGTGTGATGACGATTGAATCGTCTGTGGATCTATTGGGCAAATAATTAATTATATATATCAATTATACAAATTGAAGTGGGTCTAGGGTGTCAGGTAAGGTACAGGTGATATGATCCTTGACTATCCTCTCAAAGCACTTCATTATGACAGAAGTGAGTGCTACTGGGCGACATTTAGTTCAGTTACCTTTGCTTTCTTGGGTACAGGAACAATGATGGACATCTTGAAGCAAGTGGGGAAAGCAGACTGGGATAGGGAGAGATAGGGAGAGTAATATATTCGGAAGCAGTGGATAGTGTGCCCGCCTCCTGAGTTGGACTAGAAGTCCACTCCGAATACCTCTTCTCCGCCTCTCTGTCTTGAAACAGCCTCTGGGATAAGTAAAATTTCCCTGGGGGGTGCGAACAAAGGATCCAATTCAGAAACGTTGTATTTCTGGTCGTAATGCTGGTGAGTTACCGCCGCTCTGATATCCAAAAGTTATTTCCGGTTGTATGTAATAACACAAAAATGTTCGGGTCTAATAGTCTAAGAAATAACACAAAAAACTAAAAAAACACTACAAAGTTACTTAGGAGCTAGAAGCAGAGTTGCCATGTCTGTCGGCGCCATGTTACTGTCTGTCGGCGCCATGTTACTGTCTGTCGGCGCCATGTTACTGTCTGTCGGCGCCATGTTACTGTCTGTCGGCGCCATGTTACTGTCTGTCGGCGCCATGTTACTGTCTGTCGGCGCCATGTTACTGTCTGTCGGCGCCATGTTACTGTCTGTCGGCGCCATGTTAATTTATATTCTGGATTCTGACTTTGCTCAATCTAATATTTCTTGATTTTTTCTTAACAGTTTTGGGTGATTTGTGTGTATTGTTTTGTATTGTTAGGTATTACTGCACTGTTGGAGCTAGAAAAATAAGCATTTCGCTACACCTGCGACAACATCTGCAAAATATTTGTACACACCAGTAACATTTGATTAGATTTTTTATTTGATTGGTCATAAAAAACAGACACTCCCACTCCATACTGTTCTGCAATGTGTGTATCTGAATCTATAGCCCAAGACATGTATGAATACATATTGCATCACGCTTTACTTTAAGGTACTCTTTAGAAAGGCAATCAAAAAGTGTACACATATATATATTTATGTAAGCTTCTATACCATTTGTATACTTTGTATACTTGAAAATGGCAGATTTGGGCCCGAAATTGAAACACAGTGGCTGTACAGTGACATGCTATACATGATGTCAGAGCTCTGGCTCTGCGCTTCACAGCGCTGTATGGGTTTTGACTGACAGCCGTCCTGAACTTGAGCATCTCGCGCATCAAGAAATTGCGCAACATTTGTTGTTATGTGAGTGAGGGAAATGCTGTAAATTAAGAGGACTCTATGTATTTTGAAAGATGAGACGCTGAGGATTATAACAAATATCCTAAAACTCATGTTCAATACAGTGTCAACGTTTATGATCACTATGTTTGATGTACAGTTGCAAGATGACATGGCGTCATACCCTGGGTTGTTCTGAACAGATAAAGCCTACTGTTGAATATTGTGTTGAAAATTCGATGCGGCAGACGGAGACACCTGAAACCCCACCTCTTTAAGGAATACCTAGGATAGGATAAAGTAATCCTTCTAACCCCACCCCCCCCCTTAAAAGAGTTAGATGCACTATTGTAAAGTGTTTGTTCCACTGGATATCATAAGGTGAATGCACCAATTTGTAAGTCGCTCTGGATAAGAGCGTCTGCTAAATGACTTAAATGTAAATGTAAATGTACATGAATGCACTCATGACTCTTTTTTATGCGCACCAAAATGATGATCCGTTTCCCTGAATTGCATTGTAAAAGCCTAACACTGTAATATCATATTTTTGGTCTTAGCTAGTCATGTTGGCAGTAGAACAAGCCTTCAAATGAGGCCCACCTGACCCAGATTGTGATTTATAATGGACCGTATTTGGATTGGTTAAACAACAACAGTAATTGTGTGATGTAGGGATGCAGGATTGTGTTCCAAACAAAACAACTACAAGTGTGCTTGCTCTAATTCCTTAACGGCACTGCTAGGAGAGCTCAAAAAATTACCTCATAGATGAAGACTCTTCTTTGAGTCATAAAAGTGCATTGAAATTACTTTGGAGAGGTGTGTGTCCACTTGGAGACACCAGTTAGTCCTCTCACTCAAACCCTTGTAATTGTTTTGTCTCATGTTTCACCTAGAACACATCTTCCAGAAATATTCTTATCATGTTACTTAATGTATCCAGATCCATATTGTTTTCATTAATTTCGGCATAAGAAACATTTATTTTTAGCCCTATCGATATAGGACAATTCCCACAATGTAAAGGGTTAAGGAGAGTGTTGGAAGCAGTAGGACTTAAAGAGCATGGATCCTAGACTCCAGCCTTGCAGCTGCTCTGGACTCGGTTGAAGGAGTCGACCCTCACAGGATCTTTTGAAGTTAGCATTAGCATTTTCCCCACAGATTCCCAGCGAAAATCTGCTTCAGAGAAGCACACTGTACGCGCATGCGTGCACGCACGCACCCACGCACACGCACACACACACACACACACACACACACACACACACACACACACACACACACACACACACACACACACACACACACACACACACACACACACACACACACACACACACACACACACACACACACAAGACTAGGAAAGGCGTAGTGTTCTACTAACCCTAGCATGTTTTGTATATGCACACACACACACGCACGTGCACACACATGCACACATTCACACACACATGCACTAATGCACACACATCTAGCAAAGTTGTGACAAAGCAGACAAAGCCACACAGGCCGAGAGTCTATTTGTCTCAAAGGGCACATATAATCCTTCATTTAGTGACAGGCTAAAACACCTATCCACTGTTTCCCTGTCTCCATCACTCATAGGCCACAGAGTGCCTGTGGATACTAAGGCCAGTCTTTAAGTGAATCCATGCCTGGGCTAGATCAATAGGTCAGGGACTTGAGAGGACAGAGGGGTCAGCAACATCTAATAGTACCTTTGTTTCCCCTTTGTCTCATCAACCAGTTTATCTACTCTGGATTGGAATGTCATGGTGTATTAATCCAATAACATGGTAAAATCATCACCTTGTATGAAAATGCCTTTTTGACAATGATCTTACACCATAGCCTTAAGCAGCTAACACACAACCTTCAACAGAGAAAGCCAAAGCCTCACAGCCAATGACAGAGTAACATGCCATCTCCATAGACTATAATGTGTCCATTATCATGAAAAACAATTAAGCATGCAGAGACTGCTTGGTAGAGAATCTGGCTATAACCTTCAGTTTCAGTCCAGGTGGCTAGTGCAGGGTTTAGAAGCCCATTTTAAACCCTTGGTCATATCTCTGTTTCTGCTGTTGTAAGGCTGACTGACAAAGCTTGGTCTTCACACTTCTCTGCCTGTCAATCATCTCGGCACCCACACAGAAAACTCCCCAGTGGAAAAGGAGTAAGAGAGTAAGAAAAAAGACACTCGCTGCGACCGATGGCGGTGGAGCTTTTTGGGGATTCACTTTTTTTTCCATGGCTCTTAAAATGCGGTCCCGCTACATAAGCTCCTTGTAGTGCAAATCACATTTTAATTAGGTCTATCCCTGGCTAACAATTTTCTCCTTCCTGCTCCAGGCCCCCACCCCCAGGATTACCTTCTGAGGTTGTGTCCACCTAAGCCGATCAGACTCCCTCCTGCCTGGCCTTTTTAACCCTGCACTTCCTGGTGGCTCTCTCTGTGGGTCAAGTCACCCTCTTCCACTGCTCTCTCATTCTCCCCTCCTCTCTGGTCATCTCCTTGTGTGACCTGTTCTCTCTTCTCCTCTTTCCATATTCTCTGGTAGGCCTTCCACTCACCGCCTTTTCCTCATTTGTATTCCTCTCTTCCACTTCCTGTCCTCCTCTCTTTGTCCATCTGCTCCTATAATATTATTGAACACCTCGGTTCCAAAAAAAGCCTCCAATTATAGCATTTTTGCTCCAGCAGGCAACAAACAGAGTATTAGTTTGGGCTCACAAAACGTCAGCAAAACCTCCTTAACCTCTCCAAACCCTGGCACACAGCCCGGTTAACACCTGCCCTGCTGCATCTCCCTTTCTTTCTTTTAAAGGGAGGTGGTTTACATTTTCCTAGTCTATGCAAGCTTGTGATAGAATAGAGACATTATGTGGTGGTGGTGGGTGAGGGAGGGAGATGGGTGAGGGAAGGTGGGATGGAGATGGGTGGTGGGTAAGGGAAGGAGGGAGGGAGATAGGGTTGGTGGGTAAGGGAAGGCGGGATAGAGATGGGGTTTGTGGGTGAGGGAAGGAGGGATGGAGATGGGTGGTGGGTAAGGGAAGGAGGGAGGGAAATAGGGTTGGTGGGTAAGGGAAGGCGGGATAGAGATGGGGTTTGTGGGTGAGGGAAGGAGGGAAGGAGGGATGGAGATGGGTGGTGGGTAAGGGAAGGAGGGAGGGAGATAGGGTTGGTGGGTGAGGGAAGGAGGGTGGGAGATGGGTGGTGGGGAGGTTGTATCAAACAAATCTACCATGGAAGGATTCTCAGCTCAGGCGTACCAGGCCTTGGTGTTGCTGGTGAAATAGAGCGCTGGATACATGGATATGACATTTTATTATCGAATGTTGCCATGTACCTTGTCTGGTGAAGATATGTGCAGATGAAAGGTGGATCCCGCGTGGAGGTTGACAGGTATAAGAAAGCCGTCGGATCTCCCCGTGAGGAACACAGGCGCCTGGGCCCCCACCATGAAAGGCAGGTGGTGCGATCCGACCTGTCATCTCTCCTGCCGCCCACCCGCTCCCCTCCCCTGGCCTGCTCCCAACCCTGTGCCTGAGCTCTGTGGAGTCCCTGGGGTCCTGCGCCTTAGCCCCCTGCCTGCACCACAAAACACTCCACCTGTCCGCTCGTCTGGCTGTCAGTCTGCTTATCTGTCAGTTCTTCCACAGACCATGGGACAACTTCTTGGAATATAAAGAAATTGTATGTGTGCGTGTGAAAGAGAGAAAGAGAGAGAGGGAAAGAAAGAAACAAAGAGAGAGAGAGAAAGAAAGAAAGAAAGAAGGAAAGAGAGAGAGTGCCAGGGAAATAAAGAAAGAATGTAGGCATATTCAAAGGACTGCAAAGCCTTGAAGTAGATTCAATGTTTAAGGAAACTTCTCTACACCCGACTACATCAGCTCCAAGGACCCCAGCTGGAGTCTGCCTCTAAATGCAGTGCACTTATATATACACACCCACTATATTTAACCTTCGTCCCTCAAACAGTGCCGTGAGTCACTGCTTACAGCAGGGGATCCTCCGTCCCTCTCATTAGGCAACTTTTTGCCAGTATGTAACAAACATGTCTTACCAGTTCCAGACAAATGCTTCTAATCACAAGGATACAATGACGGTATTATATATGGATAATGCTTGAAGTACTTACAGTAAACTCTAACTAGTGCTAGCATATGTTAGTGGCCATCTGTGTTTTTGGTTTATGCAGACAATTATGGGTGGTTGTGGTTTACAAGGACTTCTGTGTGGGGGGGGCGTAAGCCATGTCCCGGACTGGAAAAGGATCATGCATTAACTCAGGAAGGATTGCTATGCTAATACCTGGCGAACAAGTGGATTACCGTGGGTCAAAATGGATTAGCTATCTGCTCTTTGTTCAATTCCGAGATCGCCTGCCGAAACCTCATCTCATATAAATCAACCAAAGCTTAGGGCCAAATTAAGACCTGTCTGACACAGAGGTGATGCCCCTATCTTCGGAACTCTGTCCTGAACTAGATAGGCTTACAAAGAGCATATTCCAACTGGTAAAGGCTATAGTTCCTCCATCAAACACGTTTCTGTGTAAGTTTGAAAGGTCATTTCTGAGATTGTCTCTTTTTCTGTCTCTCTGTTTTTCAATATTTCTCTCTCATGATATCTGTCATCGTTCATCATCTTTTTTCCCCAAACTCCCCATCTTTCATCTCTCTGCTATCTCTGCTTTGTATCTGTCTCTAACTCTCTCATTTTATCTGCCCTGTTCTCAGTGTTTCTGACTGTCTCTAGCCTTGTAATACTGTTTATGATTATCACTAGCCTTGTAATACTGTATTGAACTGTCTCCAGCCTTTAAATACCGTATCTGACTGTCTCCAACCTTGTAATACTGTTTATGACTGTCTCCAGCCTTGTAATACTGTTTCTGACTGCCTCCAGCCTGGTACTACTGTTTCTGACTGTATCCAGCCTTGTAATACTGTTTCTGACTGTATCTAGCCTTGTAATACTGTTTCTGACTGTATCCAGCCTTATAGTACTGTTTCTGACTGTATCCATCCTTGTAATACTGTTTCTGACTGTCTCCAGCCTTGTAGTACTGTTTCTGACTGTATCTAGCCTTGTAATACTGTTTCTGACTGTATCCAGCCTTATAGTACTGTTTCTGACTGTATCTAGCCTTGTAATACTGTTTCTGACTATCTCCAGCTTTGTAAAACTGTTTATGACTGTATCCAGCCGTGTAATACTGTTTCTGACTGTCTCCAGCCTTGTACTGCTGTTTCTGGCTGTAGCTAGCATTGTAGTACTGTTTCTGACTCTGTCTCCAGCCTTGTAATACTGTTTCTGACTGTTTCCAGCCTTGTACTACTGTTTCTGACTCTATCCATTCTTGTAATAGTGTTTCTGACTCTGTTTCTAGCCTTGTAATAGAGGGCAACATCAAAGGCTGTCCGGCTGCCGTGACAACAGCCCAGGATGAGACATACAGACCAGGCAAGCCTCCTAATTGGCCAGTGCACTCGCAGGGCACAGCTACCTTATCCCCAGACTGACTGAGGCAGACCAGAGAAAGATCAGCAAATAGCAGATAAATATGAAAGCAGTGAGAGCTTTTCTTTGACATTATTGCCTGGCTCAGGCCGGCACAATAGGAAAGGTATAAAGGGTGCAGAGGTTTAGTCGCGATGGGGGGTTATTGAAAATATTGAAAACCAGAAGCAGGATGATGTAGCAGGCAGCCTTGCTACTTGGCACAGGAAATTGATTCTGGCCCCAGTGAGCGTGAGGCCCTCTATCACGTGTCGTGGCAGCAACAGAAAAGCTGGTTGGTCATGCGGTCAAGCACTGCCACCGATAAAGTAGACTCTTTTCCCCTGACAACAGCAGCAGAGACCGCGGCATCAAGATGATAAGGCCTGGCAAGAGCTGCTTTTGAGCAAATATCATATATGTTTTGTCAATCTTTCAATACTACATTAAAATTTTTGTCATTTAGCAAACACTCTTATTCAGAGTGACTTAAGAAGTCACAAAACCTAGAATACTAACATAGAAACTCAAAACAATGTTCAATTTACTTTGTATTAACCAAAATGGCTGCCATTGCTGTGGTTGTTTTTTTTAAAGATCCTCACAGTAGTAGAGAGAGTCTGTGTGTAGTTTCCAGTAGAACAACACAATTATAGCTGAGCGAGACACTGCAGTTCAAAATGGCCTACGCACAGATTGGAGCCTTCGGGATAGATTTCAAGTCAGTGATTATCCTCGACAAAACTCCTTCGGCTATCAATAGGAGCCAACGAAATTGCCACTCTAGCTATTCCTTCAGCTCTTACGGGTGAAATATGTGTGGATTTTTTTTCATTCCATTGTAGTGTCTGGCAGTAGTGGAAGGAGGCATGTCTAGGAGGATTTAGAGAGGAGAAAATACATTAGTAAGTAAAATGAGGATTGGTCTATAGACGAATTGGCTGTATGCCGAATCTACCTCAGGTGAGGATTAAAATAAACTGGCCTGCTCTGCAGAATGGGGATTGCGGTCCATCAAGTTATTCAGCCTCTCATCCTGACTAGAGTTAAGCTAGGTAAGAGGACCTGCTAAATCATGACCCATGCTTGGCTAACAACATTAAGGCAATCACTCCATCGAGGCTATGCTAACATAGCACCTGTGCTAGTTTTATGGAACCAGTAGCACTCTACCTATGCTAATCCAGCTAGCATTCACTGCATTAGGCTTAATAGAATCCTTTCTATGCTAGTCATTGTAATTGAACAAGCCTGGGCTGGCTAAAGTACCGTTTAGCCACTAAACTCTTCATTAATTGAGATGAGCACTAATCTGTGTGACTTAAAACGTTCAGGGGGGCATAATATTAACCAAAAGTATGTCACTAAAACACCTTTAAAATTATATTAGTTAAAGCACGCCTTTTCAAAAGTATGTATTTCATTGTAGTCTTGGAGCGGTATTCAATTAGCTGTTCAGTCAGTGTAAATTGAATGCTGGTATGTCACACTAAAAACAAGATATCTTTTTAGTAAAAGACTAAAGTGGTGAAGTTCAGTAGGAAGAGACCTTGCAGACATTAATGTTTTCACTGAAGAGTTAGACATCAATCTGATTTATTTAAGAGAGGGTGACACAGGTCCATTTCTGCTTTGTATCGATTTCCAATGTATTTATTTTCCCGGGCCTTGTTTGAGCCTGCGGGGAACTTATATAATTACATTTAGAGATAGGGTACAGAACTCTCTGAGTAAACTGTATAATAAAGTGTGTGTGTGTGTGTGTGTGTGTGTGTGTGTGTGTGTGTGTGTGTGTGTGTGTGTGTGTGTGTGTGTGTGTGTGTGTGTGTGTGTGTGTGTGTGTGTGTGTGTGTGTGTCTGTGAGATTCATGCTCTGTCAGGTAACTGGGCAGCAATTCCCCAAACACACCCCACTGCGTACCCCCTACCCGTGCCCCCGTTTCCATGGCAATCCCAGTAGAGCGCCCCAGCGGGACGGCAATATAAACAGAGTCGACTCAAACCACTGGAGATCGGGTGGTGTGTGTGTGTGTGTGTGCATTATAACAAATCCCAGAGAACTCCTCCTAGCATCTCCACTCTCAACATTGACCCTCTCGCCTTCTGAGATCCCTTAACCCCCTGAGGCCCCAGTCTCTCGCCGCCACACTGGAGAGAGGGTGGCGTGTGAGGCTCTCTTTTCCTGGACCTCCCTCACAACAACAAAAACAACCCATTCGATTCTTCACTGTCTCCCTGGAGGTGAGCGCTTTCTTAGCAACCGCAGCAGTGGCTAACTCCCTGAACGCTCAGAGATGGCTGGCCCAACGCTCAGGGACGGTGACCCAGAGCTCCGTGAGCTAGCCAGCCATCTGTCCTGGAGATGCTGGAGTAGCCAGCCAGACACCCAGGGACAGCTGCTGGCGCTAGGGGAGGTAGCTAATGGTATGCCTTGAGATATGGGACACTCCACCTCCACCCCTGGAGAAGGCTAGATATGTCCGAGCCATCTAACAAGTCCATGGGGCTTCTAAAAGTGATATTCACCTGGAAAGATTTTCAGATGCCCGTTAGCACCTCAACACATCATTCTACATAATAGTCCTATTCAATGTATACTTTACGTGCAGTCGAGGATTCAGTACGTTATAATCAAACAATCTGGAATGCTCTCTTTGAAAGTACAGTTTAATAAATGTATGTATATTTCTTAATCCAACACATTTGAATTAAACTACTATGTTCCCCTTATAAAAAGCATTGATGGTTAACCTCAAATTTCCTCAGGTAACTCACATTTCAGGCTAATAGTTTTAAATCGTAATTCCTGCCACAGGGATTTGTTGATCCGATTGCTACATATAACTACATTAATGCCGGACTCTCATGTTTCCTTATTCAGACCACAGGAAAATCAAACTCCCATTCCCTTTCTGAGATGCCAATTTAACTTCATTGCACGATAATAACCAGGAGACACAGAAATGTAATACTCATATTTCCCTGTTCTAACGATATTAAAGAGGAGGGCTTGTATTTTTCCTCATCGGTGAGGGTTCTCGCGTTGTTTTTCTGACTGGGGACACAGGAGAATTGAACGGACGGCATGTGGTCAGGCTCCGGCGAGGTTGGGGGGGGGGGGCTCAGGAGACGGAAGAGAGACCACAGAGGAATCGATGGACTGAAATAACAATGAGAGCTCAAGGCCAGTGAAGGAGGAACCCAGAGAGACAGAGAGACAGAGAGACAGAGAGACAGAGAGACAGAGAGAGAGAGACAGAGAGAGAGAGACAGACAGAGAAAGACAGACAGAGAGAGACAGAGAGAGAGACAGAGAGAGACAGAGACAGAGAGAGAGAGACAGAGAGAGAGAGACATCGTCAAATAGTAGGCCAGTTGAGTATGCCAAAAAAAAGATGGTTTAATTGTATGCAACATTCCCGAAAATAGAGTACTTTAAATGCCCTAAGTCATAGTCATTTCGGTTTTGACAACAGCTGATCAATTAGATATGGGATGCGCCTTATTGAAATCAACAGCAGAAAACAACATAATCACGCTTGACACATTCCTAGTATGTGAAAATCGTATGTTTAATAGTATACGACATTTCAAAAATAAGTATGGATGACAGGACTTTTCCACAATGCATTGGAAGAGGTGGGCTGCGAGTGAAAGGCCCTAGTTCTCTTCAAGTAGCCAACAACAAAACTAGGGAAGTTAATTGGGAAGCTTCTGCGGTGGTGTTCAAATGTAGGCTAAGTAGTTTTTGTTCTCCTTAAAAGGATCACTAGTATTGCATCTTTGAAAACAGTCTTTTTTAGATTTTTTTTTACCCATAGTGCATTTCTGTTTTCTCACTGGTGTTTCTTGTTTTCTTGGCCTTCGTCAGGGCTTTTAAACTAAATACTAAACCATCTTTCGATTTCTGCACGTGTCGGCAATGGGGACTTGGGATGTGGCTGCATTATTGGTGTCATGTTAATCAGACCTTTTGATTTGAACACATGGATTGTTTTAGTTTTGTAGGCGTGGCTACCTACAACTTTTATTCAAAGTTCAGAGAAATTTATGAAATTGGAATTGAGCTATTATCAGGCTGGTGAATGCGATACATGTCTGTTGAATTTGGAAAAATCCACCCGCACTCGGCCCCGCCCCAGCTACTCAGCCAATCAGGAGCCAACTGATTTGCGGCCGTGGCATACTGCATACTTTTTACCAAACGTGCTAAATAGTATGCAACGATGAGTAAATAATATGCAGTTTAAGTATCTAGTACGTTAGTATGGATATTTGTACACGGCCAGTGTAGGGCAGCGATATGACATACAATACTGCTTCATCTAGGTAGTATACAGAGAGACATAAAGACAAGAGAGCAAAAGAGAGGACAGAAATAGAGGTAAGGAATAATAGAGAAAGAGAGAACGAGAGAGGGAGACAGAGAGAGAGAGAAATAAAGAGAGAGAAAGAAAGAGAGAGAGAGAGAGAGAGAGAGAGAGGGGTAGAGACAGTGAAAGAGACAGAGAGAAAGAGAGAGATAGAGGAGGGAAGGGTGGAGAGATAGAGAGAGGAGGGAAGGATAGAGAGATAGTTAGAGAAAGGAGGGAAGGGTAGAGAGAGACAGAGAGAGTGAGAAAGAGAAAGAGAAAGAGAGAGGGGGGGAAGAGTAGAGAGAGCGGGAGAGCGAGATTCTGTCAGACCTGGTCCCTGACAGTAAATCTTAGTGAGACAAAAATACTGGTGTTCCAAAAAAGGTCCAGTTGCCAGGACCACAAATAAAAATTCCATCTAGGCACAGTTGCCCTAGAGCACAAAAAAAACTATGCATACTTTGGCTTAAACATCAGCAACACAGGTAACTTCCACAAAGCTGTGAACGAGCTCAGAGACAAGACAGGAAGGGCCTTCTATGCCATCAAAAGGAACAGAAATTTTGACATACCAATTAGGATCTGGCAAAAAATACTTGAATCAGTTATAGAACCCATTGCCCTTTATTGTTGTGAAGTCTGGGGTCCGCTCACCAACAAATAATTCACAAAATGGGACAAACACCAAATTGAGACTGCATGCAGAACTCTGCAAAAACATCCTCTGTGTACAACGTAAAACACCAAATAATGCATGCAGAGCAGAATTAGGTCGATACCCCCTGATTATCAAAATTCAGAAAAGAGCCGTTAAATTCTACAACCACCTAAAAGGATACGATTCCCAAACCTTCCATAACAAAGCCATCACCTACAGAGAGATGAACCTGAAGAAGAGTCCCCTAAGCAAGCTGGTCCTGAGGCTCTGCTCAAACAAACAGACCCCAGAGAGCCCCAGGACAGCAACACAATTAGACCCAACCAAATCATGAGAAAACATGAGAAAATCATGAGAAAACAAAAATATATTTTCTTGACACATTGGAAAGAATTAACAAAAAAAAGTGGGAACTAGAATAAAATAGTGGAAACTAGAATGCTATTTGGTCCTAAACAGAGAGTACACAGTTGCAGAATACCTGACCACTGTGACTGACCCAAACTTAAGGAAAGCTTTGACTATGTACAGACTCAGTGAGCATAGCCTTGCTATTGAGAAAGGTCACCGTAGGCAGACCTGGTTCTCAAGAGAAGACAGGCTATGTCCACACTGCCCACAAAATTAGGTGGAAACTGAACTGCACTTCCTAACCTCCTGCCAAATGTATGACCATATTAGAGACACATATTTCCCTCAGATTACACAGATCCACAAAGAATTTGAAAACAAACCCAATTTTGATAAACTCCTGTCATGACTGGCCTGTTCAGGTCAGGCTACCATGGACCATAATCCTAAAGAGACATCTCTCACACCCACCAGCGAGGGAGAGATCCAGAGATGTGGAGGAGGGGGGTTTATGACACCTCACGCCATTGTAAATATTAAGGCAGCAGACAAAATCCCTTTGTCCTCTCAGTATGGAGGAATGGAATGTTTGATGGGCCTATGGAGAACCTACCTCAGAACAGTAACATGCAATAAATGGACTTTGGGACAATATGTTTCGTCAGCCAAAATGGTTGTAATGACGATAGATGGAATATGAAAATGAATATAATTTTTGTTATTTTATAAAAAGATGAATGACGACGTTATAACGAAAACATTGTAACTTGAAGAGTTTTCACAATATGTACCTGATGTCTGCATTATAGTCTGACACATAAGAGCGGCAGTTCGGGGCAAGGTTAGGGCTAAACTAAGCATAGGTTACAAATGTACCCAGGTGTGCTTTTCTCTCGTGCACTCTCTCTTTCGAAATCCCTATTTTGTGTAACACGTGTCATTTTGTGTTGGCCCGCTAGGGACCTTTTTCATTGTACTAAGTTCTAATCAATTGCCTAGACTGTGTGTGTTGTGTATGTGTAGCTTATATTATAATTTTAGCTTGTTAGTAAATACGTAAAATAATCAACTCAATTGTTGTGGTATGGACTTATTTAGTGGGACTCAGGTTTGAGAGAGAGAGAGAGAGAGAGAGGAGGGAAGGGTAGAGAAAGATAGAGAGGATGAAAGGGTAGAGAGAGATAGAGAGAGAGGAGGGAAGGGTAGAGAGAGATAGATAGAGAGAGGAGGGAAGGATAGACAGGAAGAGAGAAAGAGAGAGGAAGGAAGTTGTGTAGAGCTAGATTTACCGGGACAGAGGGTGGGGTTTATGGGATAGGGGTGGGGTTTATGGTCTATTTGGTGAGTTATCTGGGATAGGGGGTGGGGTTTATGCACAAAACTTTACCACCATCTGAAATTGATTCGTTGTTTTCTCAGAGAGAGGCAAGTGGGTGAATGGCTCACTAGACCTATGGTAAATAGCTACTATATACTCCTTTCATGCTTTGTTACCATCCTGAGTATGAAAGTATGCATCAATCCTAAGGTCTGTAAATGTTCTTATCTCGCCACAAAAGGAGGTGGTAAAATAAAACCAGACTATAAAGCTCTGAAAAAACTCTGGTTACTTCTAACAAATGAGCTGTACAGTATATTCTAACGGCGTAATCCATTTCTCCCTTCAACTTGATGCTCCTGAGTGATTTATTCAAAGTATCAGATCCATTGGTCTGGTAATCAGTGGATCTAAACGTTTCTCAAGCGGTGAATCAGCATTGCTCTGGCATTGCCAAGTTTGGCTCATTGACTTGTATTGCTTGAACCAGTGTCCTTGTGCTGGCTAGAGTAGAGTAGACAAGTGTACTTTAAAGAGGCAATCTGCAGTTGCTACATTCATTTTTGGACTTATAAATGAATGATATGTACCCATTGATTCTTGAAGAATATAACTTCTAAATGCCTCATGAGCTTAGTTCATCTGTCATACCCCATCAGAACCACAAATATAACCTTGTTTTACTCCAATATTTGCAAAGAAAGTCAATGTAACAAACACTGCACAGCCTCAACACATGGTTAAAACTATAATGTTGATATCATGGATGGTAAGTTCTTGCATCCATAGCTCTATCAGCCACATCCATCTATCCAGCTTTTTACCGAAACAGGAGTGGGGATCGTGTTTTGTTATTGTTTCAACTGCTGATTGCCGCTTTAAGAGTTGGCTCCAACCCTGTCCTCTGTACTCAATTACATTATGCAGCATGTATGACCTTTACCAGAGAACCTGTAGGCCTGTCCATTCCTTCACACACAGACATGCACCCAGACACAGACATGCACCAGGACACAGACATGCACCCAGACACAGACATGCACCAGGACACAGACATGCACCCAGACACAGACATGCACCCAGACACAGACATGCACCTAGACACAGACATGCACCTAGACACAGACATGCACCAGGACACAGACATGCACCCAGACACAGACATGCACCCAGACACAGACATGAACCCAGACACATCAGCATAGCAGAGCAGAAAAGACTGTATAAAATAAATAATACAAATACTGAACTATATTGTATTCACAACAAATGAGTGCATTATATTATTTTATACTAAAAACAATTTATAAAAACAAATATCAAAAAATATTATTATTATCTTCTTGTCAATAGGGGGGCGCTGTTTTCACTTTGGAAAAAATCGTGCCCAAATTAAACTGCCTCGTACTCAATTCTAGATCATACAATATGCATATTATTATTACTATTGGATAGAAAACACTGCGCAGTTTCTAAAACTGTTTGAATTATATCTGTGAGTAAAACAGAACTCATTTGGCAGCAAACTTCCATACAGGAAGTGAAAAATCTGAAAACGAGACTCTGTTTCAGGGCCTGCCTATTCAACTGGCTTTTTTTTATCGATATGTATGCACTTCATACGCCTTCCACTAGATGTCAACAGGCAGTGGAAGGTGGAATGGGGTGTCTAGCTTGATCTGAGGTCGAATAAGAGCTTTTGGAGTGACAGGTCCGGTCTTTTCTTTGTCTTCGAAGGCGCGGGGGAGCTCGACATTGTCTTCTGAAAAGCGTTCGGTATACACGGCGAATATCTCCGGCTCTGATTTTATTTGATACATATGATAATAACATCATAAAGTCGTTTTTTTCAACCGAGTTTTATCAGTTTATTCAATGTTTATTGGGACTTTTGGAGTTTTCCGTTCTTTGCGCCAAGAGAGGTTGGGAACGACAGAAGAAATGGACATTCTAAAACCAAACAACGATTTATTCTGGACCAAGGACTCCTTGTACAACATTCTGATGGAAGCTCAGCAAAAGTAAGAAAACATTTATGATGTTATTTCGTATTTCTGTGTAAAATGTTGACTCCTATTCTCCGCCGTGTTGGTGAGTGCTGTCTCACAATAACGCAAGCTGTATGTTATGTTGAAGTTATTTAAAAAAATCTAACACAGCGATTGCATTAAGAACCAGTGTATCTTTCATTTGCCATACAACAAGTATTTTTATGTAAAGTTTATGATGAGTTCTTTGGTCAGATTAGGTGAGTGTCCAAAATATCTCCGGAGATTCTGGTGAATCGTTGCTACGTATTCACAATGTATAACCAGGATTTGTAGCTATAAATATGCACATTTTCGAACAAAACATAAATGTATTGTATAACATGATGTTATAAGACTGTCATCTGATGAAGTTGTCCAAAGGTTAGTGATTAATTTTATATATTTTGCTGGTTTTTGCGAAAGCTACCTTTGCGGTGAATAAATGTGTTTGTGTGTTTGGCTATTGTGGTTAGCTAATAGAAATACGTATTGTGTTTTCGCTGTAAAACATTTTTAAAATCGGAAATGATGGCTGGATTCACAAGATGTTTAACTTTCATTTGCTGTATTGGACTTGTGATTGAATATGAAAATTATATTATATGATATCCCTGTCCCGTTAGGCTAGGCTATGCTAGTCAGCTTTTTTGATGAGGAGGATCCCGGATCCGGGAGAGAGAAGCGGTAGAGGTTATCCAGTCTTTTTTGCTCATCTTTATCAAGGGTGACAATTATTTTGGACCCGACTCCCCACACACACCCACACCCACACCCACACCCACACACACACACACACACACACACACACACAGTTGTTGTCATTGGCAGAAATGCAGCTCTCAGCACTCCTGGCTGTTCTACATCAGTTGTAGGGAGCCTGTCCGCCACGCTGCAATTTACTGCTGCAGCCATGGAACCATTAGGGGGGGGTCAGTGTTACCCTGACACACACAAACACAAACACACCCTCTGCCTCGACAAGAGTGCAGCAGGCCACCACAGATAAGAACAAATAAACAAAAGCTCCAGCTAAATAAATCATCCCCTCTCTTTCCCTCTCTTGCTCCATCCCTCTTTTTTCTTCCGTCTCCCCATGCAGGCAAACAGGCAGGCAGGCAGCCAGCAGCCCGACCCAGGGCAAGGGGACATGCATCACCCAGGCAGAATGAGGAGACCGGAGGGCAGAGGGGGCTGAAGAGTAGCACAGAATTGTCTTAGCCTGAGACACAGCACTCAATACTGCAGGGCACAGGGCCTTGACACGTCCAATCACCCCCACATGCCCATCCCCCCTGGAGGGTGGCAGGGTGAGATGAGGTCTCGGCTATGGGGAGGGCGGGTGTGTGTAGTTGTGGGTAAAAGTACAGCACAAGGGCCCTCCATAACAGATGGCCATACAGCCACACTATTCCCCAGTGATTGCATGGAGCCTGTAATCCACTGGACTGGAATATACACACAAACACCGTTCATCCAGTGAATATGCAATCATTATAATAAACATTGCTAGCATTGGCAGTACTCACAAGACTGTCTCGACTGGCATTCAGCATTACTGGGTAATTCAATGTCTGTCCAGGTAAGCAGGACGTCCTGAGATGACTTCAAAACTGGCCACTAGGGGCAACGGTGAGCACTATTACCATCAAGTAGGCCAGGATGTTGCTAGGGCACTGTGGATGGGGATGGTGGATGTTGCTAGGGCATCGTGGACGAGGATGGTGGATGTAGCTAGGGCGCTGTGGATGGGGATGGTGGATGTTGCTAGGGCATCGTGGACGAGGATGGTGGATGTAGCTAGGGCGCTGTGGATGGGGATGGTGGATGTAGCTAGGGCGCTGTGGATGGGGATGGTGGATGTAGCTAGGGCGCTGTGGATGGGGATGGTGGATGTTGCTAGGGCATCGTGGACGAGGATGGTGGATGTAGCTAGGGCGCTGTGGATGGGGATGGTGGATGTTGCTAGGGCATCGTGGACGAGGATGGTGGATGTAGCTAGGGCGCTGTGGATGGGGATGGTGGATGTTGCTAGGGCGCTGTGGATGGGGATGGTGGATGTAGCTAGGGCGCTGTGGATGGGGATGGTGGATGTTGCTAGGGCGCTGTGGATGGGGATGGTGGATGTAGCTAGGGCGCTGTGGATGGGGATGGTGGATGTAGCTAGGGCGCTGTGGATGGGGATGGTGGATGTAGCTAGGGCGCTGTGGATGGGGATGGTGGATGGGCCTAAACTGGGAGCTCCAGCTCCGAGTGTCGCGTGTTCAATCCCAGTTCTAGGCATTCGCATATTTTTGGTTTGTTTTAACCCTATACCAAACTTTCACCCTTACCTTAACCCTTACCGTAACCTACATAAGGGATGCTTGTGGCATTTCCCTCATGGTTGATGAGGATCTCCATATGGCAAATGGACGTTCCCTTACTAGATGTCAGCAGGTGTTATTAAAATAGGCAGACGGCCTTAGGTTGTCCCTCAGGGCCTGGGAAGTCAATCTGGAAAGTCAACAAATAAAGTTTCCAGGACACATCGTTACCGCGATATAAACATTTTAAAAAGTTGACTTTTTCCTGCTGTTCCTGGAAAATCCCACCAGATGGAGACTGGCTAAATATGGCAAATGGACATTTCATCCCCAAATGGACATGGCCATTTCTCGGAAACGGAACGGACTTTGAAGGCACAATTCGTTGAGCACAGGGGTGGCCAAATGTACTTTTAGCCCAGAAACAAGATGGCCACAACGCTCTTTGAGTTAATGCACATTTTGTGGAATTAAAGGTCAAAAACGGTAATACAGCGCTAATTTGACCGCCTCACATCAAAGTGCATAAGCCTAGGGTGTAAGGAAAAATAGAACCAGACATCTATCTATCGTACTTTACTAGAAATTGTACAATGTGCATTTTGTGATGGTTACATTTTTTGTTTTTTCCCCAAAAAGTTATAGATCCAGTTGAGGCGTGTTAAGGCGAATCCGTTAACTTCTTATGGCTGCAATCCCAATAACGGGATGATATGACAACAGCCAGTGAAAGTGCAGGGCGCCAAATTCAAACAACAGAAATCTCATAATTAAAATTCCTCAAACATACATGTATCTTGTACCATTTTAAAGGTACTCTTGTTGTTAATCCCACCAAAGTGTCCGATTTCAAATAGGCTTTTCAGCGAAAGCACCACAAACAATTATGTTAGGTCACCGCAAAATCACAGACAAACACAGTCATTTTTCCAGCCAAAGACAGGAGTCACAAAAAGCAGAAATAGAGATAAAATGAATCACTAACCTTTGATGATCTTCATTAGATGACACTCATAGGACTTCATGTTACACAATACATATATGTTTTGTTCGATAAAGTTCATATTTATATACAAAAACCTCAGTTTACATTGGTGCCATGTTCAGAAATGCCTCCAAAATATCCAGAGAAATTGCAGAGAGCCACGTCAAATAACATAAATACTCATCATAAACTTTGATGAAAGATACATATTTTACATAGAATTAAAGATACACTTGTTCTTAATGCAACCGCTGTGTCAGATTTCAAAAAGCTTTACAGCAAATCACAATATTCAATAATCTGAAAACAGCATTCAGCCACAAAAGCAAGCCATACAGTTACCCGCCAAATTGTGCAGTCAACAAAACTCATAAAAAGCATTATAAATCTTCTCTTACCTTTGCTGATCTTCGTCGGAATGCACTCCCAGGACTCCCACTTCCACAAGAAATGTCAGTTTTGTTCGGTAATGTTCATCATTTATGTCCAAATAGCTATTTTTGTTAGCGTGTTTGGTAAACAAATCCAACGTCAGGAAGCGCGTTCACTAAAAGCTGACGAAATGTCCAAAAGTTCCGTAACAGTCAGTAGAAACATGTCAAACGATGTATTGAATCAATCTATAGAATGTTTTTAACATAAATCTTGAATGACGTTCCAACCGGAGAATTACATTGACTTCAGATGAGCGATGGAACAGAGCTCCCTCTCATGTGAACTTGCATGGTTAGAGCATGGTCAGGTCATGGCAGACCTGACTAATTCCCCTCTCATTCGGCCCCTCTTCACAGTAGAGGCATCAGACAAGGTTCTACAGACTGTTGACATCTAGTGGAAGCCGTAGGAAGTGCAAACTCATCCATATCTTGCTGTGATTTTAATAGGATCTTGGTTGAAAATCGAGCTCTTATTCGACCTCAGATCTACCTAGACACCCCATTTCACCTCTCACTGCCTGTTGACATCTAGTGGAAGGCGTATGAAGTGCATGTATACTAATAAATATCAAGCACATTTATAGGCAGGCCCTGGAACAGAGCATCGATTTCAGATTTTCCACTTCCTGTCAGGAAGTTTGCTGCAAAATGAGTTCTGTTTTACTCACAGATATAATTCAAACGGTTTTAGAAACTAGAGAGTGTTTTCTATCCAATAGTAATAATAATATGCATATTGTACGAGCAAGAATTGAGTACGAGGCCGTTTGAAATGGGCACCTTTTATCCAGGCTACTCAATACTGCCCCTGCAGCCCAAAGAGGTTAATGTAGTCTGACACATCCGAGTTTCTCCTGAAGGATAACATGGGTTTACAGGTTATGCTCTAACTCTGCTTCTGTGCAGACAATTTTCAAAATTCCTTTTGACACGTGTTCAGGGTCATCTGTACCTCTACATAAATCAACATGAAAACATTGAATGGTTCCCTTCAATATCCTAAAGGGGATGGATGAACTTTACCATCAAATAGGGCTGAAATCCCAAAATGTGCAGGCTTAAATCATCACAGAAATGGAAACAAATTGCATCAACCTAGTCTCTAGGCCGTGCCGAGTTCAAGGAGATGCCCCACTTGACCGTAGCTTGCTCGGTCTGACCACATCGACCATGCAAAAAAAGTAGGCCCAAAATGAAGCCTGACTAAATTTGAAGTGCTTTTGGGTGACAGTGGCAGAACCGTTGAAGCTAGAAACACAATTCAACCACAGAAAAGTTCCTACGGTCCTCCCAATCTGCTCAAGCCTAAACTTGACCGTGTGGAATCAACCCTTGACCTCTCTTGGGTACGTGAGACGTTAGCGTCCCACCTCTTCAACAGCCAGTGAAACTGCTGGGCGCCAAATTCAAATACAGAAATACTCATTATAAAAATTCAGAAAATAAAACATATTTTACATAGGTTTAAAGATGAACTTCTTGTGAATCCAACCACGGTGTCAGATTTTTAAAATGCTTTACGGCGAAAGCATACCTTACGATTATTTGAGAACATAGCCCAGCAGACAAATCATTACAAACAGTAACCAGCCAAGTAGAAGAGTTACACAAGTCAGAAATAGAGATAAAATTAATCCCTTACCTTTGATGATCTTCATATGGTTGCACTCAGCAGACATTAATTTACTCAATAAATGTTCCTTTTGTTCGATAAAGTCTCTTTATATCCAAAAACCTCCAAGAAAGGCACTATCTCGGTCGCACGCATGAAAAAGCTCTGTGACACTTTAGGGTCCACTTATTCAGACTACTCTTACTTCCTCATTTTTCAGAATACAAGCCTGAAACAATTTCTAAAAGACTTTTGACATCTAGTGGAAGGCATAGGAACTGCAATTTGAAACCTAAGTCAATGGATACTCTAATGGCATTGAATAGAAATCTACAAAACAAAACAAAAAACTACGTCCCGAATGGATTTTTCTCAGGTTTTCGCCTGCCAAATCAGTTCTGTTATACTCACAGACACTATTTTAACTTCTTGCGACTACAGGGGGTGCTGTTTTCTCATTAGCATAATTGCATTACAGATTAAACGGCTTCCTACTAAATTCTTGCTCGTACAATATGCATATTATTACTAATATTGGATAGAAAACACTCTCTAGTTTCTATAGGCGTTGGAATTTTGTCTCTGAGTGGAACAGAACTCATTCTACAGCAATTTCCCTGACATGGAGTCAGATTTCACACATTTTGGCCCCTGATCTGGAGTCAGTTTAAAGGCCACTGTGAACGCTATCAGGATACGGACACTGCTTACGTCTTCCCCTGGATGCCTTTACGTGATGACGATTTGAATGGTATCGATTGCGCAATCACAGCCCCTATAAAACAAAAACACGTGTAGGTAGGAACTCTTTTCCAGATGCGTCGGGCGCGCGGTGGACACCGACCTGCTCTTTTTCCAAGCATTAGTGTAGCCAGTTATATTTCTCCGGTCATGTTTCTACTCGTTATAGGAGTTAAAAACATCATAAGGTAGTTAATTTAAACCGTTTTATAGCAATTTATATCCGTTTAGTGCGATTTTGGGACATTTATTTCTGAGACACTGTGAATCTCTGGGCACGGTTCCAGTTCATGCCGAACGCAATGGGCATTTCTACATGGCAAGAGGACAGCTTTCGACCAAAAGACGATTAGACCCAAGAAAGGATTCTTTGCCCAAGATTCTGATGGAAGAACAGCTCAAAGTAGGAACAATTTATTATGATAAATCGTGTTTCTGTCGAGAAATGTTAATCGCTTATGACGCCATTTTGTTTGACGTAGCTTCGCTTGGCGCAAACTGTATTGAAAAGTAAGGATAATTTAAAAAATGTAAATCAGCGATTGTATTAAGAATTAAATTGTCTATCAATCGCTGTCCACCCTATATTTTTTAGTCACGTTTATGAGTATTTATGTATACGACTAGATCACTGTCTAATATGGCGCACGACATTGTCTGACCAGCTGGGCAACTTTTGTCATTGTCTAACCATGATTTTGGTGGCTAAATATGCACATTTTCGAACAAACTGTATATGTATGTTGTAATGTGATGTTACAGGAGTGTCATCTGAAGAATTCTGAGAAGGTTAGTGAAAAAATTAATATATTTTGGCGATGTTTACGTTATCGCTCTCTTTGGCTAGAATCAATGCTCTGGTAACGTTTGCATATGTGGTATGCTAATATAACGATTTATTGTGTTTTCGCTGTAAGACACTTAGAAAATCTGAAATATTGTCTGTATTCACAGGATCTGTGTCTTTCGATTAGTGTATGCTGTGTATTTTTACGAAATGTTTGATGATTAGTAATTAGGTAAACACGTTGCTCTATGTATTTATTCTAGTCCATTTGTGACGGTGGGTGCAATTGTAAACTATGATATCTACCTGAAATATGCACATTTTTCTAACAAAACCTATCCTATACCATAAATATGTTATCAGACTGTCATCTGATGAGGTTTTTTCTTGGTTAGTGGCTATCAATATCTTAGTTTAGCCGAATTGGTGATAGCACCTGATGGAGTAAGAAACTGATGGAGTTAGAAAAGTGGTGTCTTTTGCTAACGTGGTTAGCTAATAGATTTACATATTTTGTCTTCCCTGTAAAACATTTTAAAAATCTGAAATGGTGGCTTTATTCACAAGATCTGTATCTTTCATTAGGTGTCTTGGACTTGTGATTTAATGATATTTAGATGCTACTATTTAATTGTGACGCTATGCTAGGCTATGCTACTCAGTGTGGGGGGGGGTGGGGGGTGATCCCGGACCCGGGGTAGATACTCGTGAAAGGTTAACTTTTACTGCCTCAGAAACCCGGATCCGGGAGCACCCCCCACCCCCCACACACTGATTAGCATAGCTAGCATAGCTTCAGAAGTAGATAGTAGCATCTAAATATCATTAAATCACAAGTCCAAGACACCAGATGAAAGATACAGATCTTGTGAATAAAGCCACCATTTCAGATTTTTAAAATGTTTTACAGGGAAGACAAAATATGTAAATCTATTAGCTAAACACGTTAGCAAAATACACCACTATTCTAACTCCATCAGTTTCTTACTCCTTCAGGTGCTATCACCAATTCGGCTCAACTAAGATATTGATATCCACTAACCAAGAAAAAACCTCTTCAGATGACAGTCTGATAACATATTCATGGTATAGGATAGTTTTTGTTAGAAAAAAGTGCATATTTCAGGTAGAAATCACAGTTTACAATTGCACCCACCATCACAAATCGACTAGAATTACTAGATAGAGCAACGTGTATGACCAATTTACTCATCATAAAACATTTCATAAAAATAGACAAAGCATAGCAATGGAAAGACCCAGTTCTTGTGATTTCAGACCATATTTCAGATTTTCTAAGCGTTTTTCAGCGAAAACACAATAAATCGATAAGTTAGCATACTACATGTGCAAACGTTACCAGAGCATCGATTCCAGCCAAAGAGCGCTATAACGTAACCACCGCCAAAAGATATTAATTTTTTCACTAACCTTCTCAGAATTCTTCCGATGACACTCCTGTAACATCATTTTACAACATACATATACAGTTTGTTCGAAAAGGTGCATATTTAGCCATACAAAACCGTGGTTACACAATGAAAATACTAGGAAATCAAGCCTCAATATGTCTGACGTCATCTATCAGAGTGATCTAGTTTAATTAAAAGCTAATCATATACTTGACTAAAAAATACAGGGTTGACAGGAATCGAAAGACAAATTAGTTCTTAATGCAACCGCTGATTTACATTTTTAAAATTATCCTTACTTTTCAATACAGGGTTCGCCAAGTGAAGCTATACCAAAGCTATACCAAACAAAATGGCGAAATATGCGTTTAAAATATTTCGACAGAACAACAATTTATCATATTAAATATTGCTTACTTTGAGCTGTTCTTCCATCATATTCTTGGGCAATGTATCCTTTCTATGTTATAAACGTCTTTTGGTCGATAGATGTCCTCTGTCCTTCGAAATATCCACTAACGATCGAACGGGACACCAAAACGTGTCCAAAGTTTCAGAGTGCACAACAAAGAAATTCCTCAAAATCGCACTAAACGGATATAAATTGCTATAAAACGGTTTAAATTAACTACCTTATGATGTTTCTAAGTCCTATATCGAATTAAATTACAGACGGATACATTTCAAGTTGATAACCGAGCCTGTGAAAATGGCGTCCGGAGGTCCCATCCTGCGTAAGGGCGAGCGTCGAAAGGGGGGCTACTCTCACTCCTTGGTCTTTTATAACCTCTGAGAGCTACCTAGAAGGCCCATTCCACTTCTCATTGGTTACTGACATCCAGGGGAAGGCGGGTGCAGTTCGTGTCGTTCCATAGGATAGACAGAGACCTTAAAAACTGATCTGAAACCAGAGCTTCGCTCTCAGACCTTTCACTGTCTGTCATGGATTTCGCTGTAGAAAGTGTTCTGGGTCACCCACAGACATAATTTCAACGTTGTATGAAACTAGAAGGTGTTTTCTATCCAATATAATTAATAATATGCATATTGTACGAGCAAGAATTGAGTACTAGGCAGTTTAATTTGGAGACGACAAAATGCTAATTCGGAACAGCACCCCCTGTAGTCGCAAGAAGTTAACAGTTTTGGAAACTTTAGAGTGTTTTCTATCCAAATCTACCAGTTATATGCATATCATATCTTCTGGGCCCGAGAAGCAGGTAGTTAAATTTGGGCATGCTTTTCATCCAAAATTCCGAATGCTGCCCCCTACCCTAGAAAAGTTAACAGTTAACACAGGGTGTTTTCTTCTAACAGTTTACATTGACATCTCTCCCCATAGGAATATATTGCCTGCTCCCCTAACTTCAACCTGTTGCCTATGTGAGTTATGATTGCCATATCAAACTGTTTTCAATGACAATCCATCAAGCCACTATGAGGATTACCTGTGTTGATTTTATGCTTCCTGGAGCAACCGGAAGTGGTTAAATTGAACCTAAAAGTGCTTTTAATTTCACAACCTACAGTTAAACACTGCATTCAACCCTCTCTAAATTAGTCAGTTCTTAGCGTAAAGACTTGAAACTCGGGATTCTGTAAAAGACTCCCCCACTGAGGATATATTTTTACTTTCTGCTTCCTGTGACACCCGGAAGTGCCTTAAATTGGGGTCATAGTGTCTGTTTCGAAGGGTTAAAAAGGTTACGTCTTTCCAAAATGTAATGTGTGATTAGGCAACCCTCATGAACTGTAAATCAGTCATTTCTCCCGTTAGATGTCCAAGAAAAAACTCACACACACATACAACCACGATGGAGTGACACGGTGTGGGGCTTACAGACACACAGAGCCTGCAATAGATAACGGCGTTCGAACCATTAAAGAACCGTCAGACCTAGAGTTCTGAAACTTTATAAACATGTTCTAGAGCTTAAGGCGGTAGTGCACGGTGAGTTATATGGCTCTAGGATGTTTTCAGTCCGAGAAACAGCCTCGTCCATTTGCAATGTATTCAATTAATTTTTAACATCGCGAAAATGACGAGCTTTAGAAAGGTCTTAGAATCACAAGACTAGGTGCATTGAAACCGCCACGGCCTATAGAGACTGACCCTACACGTTTCTGGACAATAGCTCGTTCAGGGACCCCATAGCAACCCCCGAAATAAGTGCCTTTTCAGCACTAATTAAGGTCGCTGCTTGGGCTCCGAATGATCTATCTACCCGAAACTCAGGATTCGGGGCGCATCAGCTAGGCCTACACATAATGTCGGAACTGGACCCACAGCTCAAATGTAACTATGTTTTAGATATTTAAAATGTTTTTAACAGAAGGCGCTATGAATTCTGGGCTGGCTCTGAAATATGTGATAGTTGGTTACTAAAAGAGTTGGACAAAGTGAGTTTGGTGTCAGTGTGATTCCTTATTGACTGATGGCTGACTTTATGGCAGTGTAATATATTGGCATTGTACATTTTATATTGAAAATGGATAGTGTACATTTCCAATGTGTTTAATGAGGGATTTACTATCACCAAATGGACAGGCTGAAATTAACACCAACGAGTGATGGATAGGAACCACTATCACCGCTAGGCCATCCCGAGTTCAACGAGCCAGTCAATTGGGCATTTTTGCAGTATATTAGAGCATATCCAATTTGTGCTGAAATCAACACCAACGAGTGATAGGACAGTGTCATTTACACATATGCTATATTGTCAGTGTGAACAAGCTCTTCTGCAAGTTGACAGTCTGTCATATCTGGAGTACTTCTCCTGTCTTATCCTGTGTCCTGTGTGAATTTAAATATGCTCCTCTAATTCTCTCTCTATCTTTCTCTTTCTGTTCTCTCGGACCTGAGCCCTAGGACCATGCCTCAGGACTACCTGGCCTGACGACTCCTTGCTGTCCCCAGTCCACCTGGTCGTGCTGCTGCTCCAGTTTCAACTGTTCTGCCTGCGGTTATGGAACCCTGACCTGTTCACCGGACGTTCTGCCTTGTCCCGGACCTGCTGTTTTTGACTCTCTCGCTCTACCGCACCTGCTGTCTCAGAGGAGCAAGCGGCAAGTGAACACACACACAGAGGCAGACGATGGATATGGCACCATCAATCCTATTCACATATAACATTACGTTTGTACACACATACCAGCAGACACACAATTCACAAGTCTCTCTCTCTATTTCTCTCTCTCTCTCTCACACACACACACACACACACACACACACACACACACACACACACACACACACACACACACACACACACACACACACACACACACACACACACACACACACACACACACACACACACACACACACACACACACACACAAGAACCTTCCCTTCCTCCTGGATATGTTTTCTTCATTTACAAAGATATTGGCTTGCAAGAATATCCCAGCAAGTGTCTCAGTTCAGTACAGTGTTTATCACAGCTGTGGGCCACTACTTACAACATTATATCACGTGTGTGTGTGTGTGTGTGTGTGTGTGTGTGTGTGTGTGTGTGTGTGTGTGTGTGTGTGTGTGTGTGTGTGTGTGTGTGTGTGTGTGTGTGTGTGTGTGTGTGTGTGTGTGTGTGTGTGTGTGTGTGTGTGTGTGTGTGTGAGAGAGAGAGAGAAATAGAGAGAGAGACTTGTGAATTGTGTGTCTGCTGGTATGTGTGTACAAACGTAATGTTATATGTGAATAGGATTGATGGTGCCATATCCATCGTCTGCCTCTGTGTGTGTGTTCACTTGCCGCTTGCTCCTCTGTACATATCAAATCACATTTTATTGGTCACATACACATATTTAGCAGATGTTATTGCGGGTGTAGCGAAATGCTTGTGCCTACGTATATGTGTGTGTGAGAGAGAGTTTTCCTTCAGCAGGCCCTTCTGAGGACGAAGTAGCTGTGGCTGTGGTTACGCCGGGAGCCCCTGACAGCTGCAGGGGGCCTGGGGTTTGACCGACTGCCAGCCCCATCATAGGCTGCTCATTTGGAGACAGGGAGAGGGGAGAAAGGCGCCCTGAGCAGGCCCTAGAGAGCCCTTCACAGGCAGCAAGGAGTGGGGAGAAAGGAGCCTAGAGCTGAGGGACAGAGGGATGGTGGGGTTTGGAGGGTGGGATAGAGACATGAAGGCACACAGCCACCACAACCCAGATCTCTCCTCTCTCTCACCCCTATAGCCTCATAACAACAGAGAGAGAGGAGAGGAGAGGAGAGGAGAGGAGAGGAGAGGAGAGGAGAGGAGAGGAGAGGAGAGGAGAGGAGCGGAGAGGAGAGGAGAGGAGAGGAGAGGAGAGGAGAGGAGAGGAGAGGAGAGGAGAGGAGAGGAGAGGAGAGGAGAGGAGAGGAGAGGAGAGGAGAGGAGAGAAAGTGAGAGGAAAGGGAGAGAGACACAGAGATACACAGAGAACAGAGAGATATAGACATAGAGTGACACAGTGAGAGACAGATAGAGACACAGATACAGACAGAGAGAGACAGAGATAGACATGGAGAGACACAGTGAGAGACAGAGAGACACAGATACAGACAGAGAGAGACAGAGATAGACATGGAGAGACACAGTGAGAGACAGAGAGAGACACAGATACAGACAGAGAGAGACAAAGACAGAGAAAGAAATATACAAAGAGATACACACATAGATAGACAGAGAGAGACACACGGAGATAGACAGAGAGAGACACACGGAGATAGACAGAGAGAGACACACAGAGATAGACAGAGAGACACACAAAGATAGACAGAGAGACACACAGTGAGCGACAGAGACAGACAGAGAGATACAGATAGACATGGTGAGAGTCAGAGAGACACAGTGAGAGACAGACACACATTGAGAGACAGTGAGACACAGACAGACACAGTGAGAGACACAATGAGAGTCAGAGACACAGTGAGAGACAGGCACACATTGAGGGACAGTGAGACACAGTGAGAGACACAGTGAGACACAATGAGAGACAGAGAGACACAGTGATAGACAGTGAGACACACAGAGATATAATAAGAGAGATAGTGTCAGAATTTGAGTGACTGAGAATATTCAGTGGGAAAGAGAGGGAGAGAGAGAGAGAGAGAAGATGAGGGATAAGGAAAGGAGGACATGATCAAGACAGAGAGGAGTCAATATAGAATGTAAAAGTAAGTTTAAGAGAGAGAGGGAATATTTCGGTAGGTCTGAAATTCCAATTTGGGAGAACATGTGTCATGTCGTCTGTTCTGAAGAAACGAGTCACAGGACTTTGCACAGTGGCATTCCATGGGAACTTTGGTTCTCTGGGGGAACATTTTTGTGGGGACACATTTTTGTGGCGGTGGGACAAGGGCCAGGGGCAGGGCAGCCTTTCAGCATGACTGGGCTCTGTGGGAAACATGGGTCGGCAGTGCTCTGTGGGAAACATGGGTCGGCAGTGCTCTGTGGGAATGGTTCCACACGGCGTGGCCTGCCTTTGATTAGCGTTCCACTTCCTGTCTTCCCTCCACCCCCACTGTGTACAACCATCATCCCAATCCTCCCACTCCTTTCTCTCCCCTCTCGTTACCTCAGTCCCTCATTCCCCAATATCCTCTCCTCCCTCTTGGTGTGGACTTAGAGAGTAAGGAGGGGACGTGATGAAGGGGGTTTACAGGACAAATGTCAAAGAGCAAAGACCCCCATAGGAACCAAAAAACAACAAAATAGGCACATGAACAGATGGTGGTGTTGCGCTCCACTGACGTGCCCACCACTGTGACCTAATGACCTGAATGGCTCCTTCCTCTCTTCTTCCATCTCTCCCTCTCAGGGGTTCATCCCCTAAAGATTGGCTGTTCATTGTTTATCATGGGAAATGCCTTTGAGGGTTGGTGGACATTTAAAAACAAGAGAAAGTCTGAATTTTGTGAAGTGTGCTCAACCCAACATCCAGATGAAAATGTGCCCAGGACACGTTTTTTCCGTTGAGAGAAAACATGTTGGAGTTGTTTTTATCTGGACGTTGGATTGCGTGCGGTAGACCAGACTATTGAGTGAAATATACAGTCAACTATTCCCAACAGCTAGAATAGTCACATCAACTGAACAGTGCTGTAAAGTACTTAAGTAAAAATATGTAAAAGTACTACTTAAGCAGTTTTTGGGGTATCTGTACTTTACTATTTATATTTTGGTCAACTTTTACTTTAACTTCACTACATTCCTAAAGAAAATGATGTACTTTCTACTCTATACATTTCCCTGACACCCAAAAGTACTTGTTACATTTTGAGTACTTAGCAGGACAGGAAAACGTTCTAAATCACACACTTACCAAGAAAACATTCATGTTCCTCCCTACTGCCTCTGATCTGGCGGACTCACTAAACACATGCTTGGTTTGTAAATGATGTCTGAGTGTTGGAGTGTGACCCTGGCTAAAAAACCAGAAAATGGTGCCGCCTGGTTTTCTTAATATAAGGAATTTGAAATGCTTTATACTTTAACTTTTGATATTTCAGTATATTTTAGCAATTACATTTACTTGAGTAATTTTCTATTAATATATCTTTACTTTTACTCAAGTATGACACTTGGGTACTTTTTCCACCACCGCCACTGAAATGAAAACTATACACTACCGTTCAAAAGTTTGGGGTCACTTAGAAATGTCCTTGTTTTTGAAAGAAAAGCACATTTATGTCCATTAAAATAACATCAAAATGATCAGAAATACAGTGGAGACATTGTTAATGTTGTAAATTATTATTGTAGCTGGAAACGGTTGATTGTTTATGGAATATCTATATAGGCGTACAGCGGCCCATTATCAGCAACCATCACTCCTGTGTTCCAATGGCTCGTTGTGTTAGCTAATCCTAGTTTATCATTTTAAAAGGGTAATTGATCATTAGAAAACCCTTTTGCAATTATGTTAGCACAGCTGAAAACTGTTCCTGATTAGGCCCTAGAAGGCCAGCATGCCGGACTCGCCTCTTCACTGTTGACATTGAGACTGCTGTTTTGTGGGTACTATTTAATGAAGCTGCCAGTTGAGGACTTGTGAGGCATCTGTTTCTAAAACTAGACACTCTAATGTACTTGTCCTCTTGCTCAGTTGTGCACACTCCTTCTGGTTAGAGCCAGTTTGCACTGTTCTATGAAGAGAGTAGTACAATGAGTTGTATGAGATCTTCAGTTTCTTGGCAATTTCTCGCATAGAATAGCCTTCATTTCTCAGAACAAGAATAGACTGACGAGTTTCAGAAGAAAGATATTTTTTCTGGCCATTTTGAGCCTGTAATCGAACCCACAAATGCTGATGCTTCAGATACTCAACTAGTCTAAAGACGGACAGTTTTATTGCTTCTTTAATCAGTACAACAGTTTTTAGCTGTGCTAACATAATTACAAAAGGGTTTTCTAATGATCAATTACCCTTTTAAAATGTAAACTTGGATTAGGTAACACAACGTGCCATTGGAACACAGGAGTGATAGTTGCTGATAATGGGCCTCTTTACGCCTATTTAGATATTCCATAAAAAATCTGCTGTTTCCAGCTACAATAGTCATTTACAAAATTAACAATGTCTACACTGTATTTCTGATCAATTTGATGTTATTTTAATGGACAAAAAAAAATGATTTTCTTTCAAAAACAAGGAAATGTCTATAATATCAGATGGGCAGTGTTTAGAAGACAGGTGGAAGTGTCCCTCGTTTCCAATGAAAAGTAGCTGGAAATGAGTAAACAAGGAGAAAGCATTTATTTTCATGTTGTTGACGACAAATTAAGATGCAGAGCAACTGTTACATTTTTTAACAATACAACCGCCATAGGCCAACGGCCACTGACATTTGATTTTGTAAACAAATCTGCCATTTTGAAAGCAACGCCCTCCTCCTTTCCTGACTCTTCCTAAATATTCAGATTTAACATTGTTCAGTTGTCAGAATGTCTTTATCTCAAACAGAAAGGTATTTAAAGGCAGTTTACCTGTTTCTTCCACCTAGTACTACCTTAAGGGCTCAAGACAAATGAGCTGTAGAACATCACCCAGGTGATAATGTGTCTCTCTCCACACTGAATGAATTGGATGTAGGAATGATAGAAACTGACATTTGTGCACATGACTTCACAATTGAATTTGTATGATCTGAATGATAAGTAGGATGAAGAAGGTAATTGAATTTAGAACAATAGTGTAATTATGAATAATTTTGGGCGGTCTCATTTTTTTATTTAGAAAGGCTGGAAATGGTATTTAATCTCCCTTCGGAGAGATTCAAATCAGATACTAAGTACAATGTACAACGTGTGTAGGTCACAATTGCAAGCCAAAACAAACGAATGGACGCTTACCTCATTGCAGATGTTACAGAATTTGGATGAGCTGGAGTCAGATGGAGGATCGGATATTGAGCCTGAAATCGACCGTACTGATGATATTGTGGGAACTTCCTGTGATTCTGATGTTGACTTTGAGCCTCAGAAGCCTGAGAGACAGAACAGGTCTAACAGTGAAAGCATCCTTCTCCCCGTGCACCACAGCTCACCCAGGAGAGAAGAGAAGAAACATTGCCAGGTTGGCAGGTGTACACGGAAACAAGGCCCAGTGCAACGATTTCTTTTTGGGTCTTGCTCACACAAGGCACCGAAGCCGACTGTGATATCGGAGCATAATGGAGGAGAGAAGAGGAGATTGATTCCTGTGTAAAGGTATGGGTAAGGGCACAATACAGTGTCCTGTACAATCAATACATGACTCTTGTTTCCATATATTTCCACAAATATTTCTTTATTCTTTATATTTGTGTTATGTACTATTTATCAAGCGTTGGCGCATGTGTTTACGGCAATTAATTTGACCTGCGCGCCTTGCGGGTTGATATTCTCTTTTACGCTTTACTGTGTAAAAAGAAGCTGTTACTGGACTGTATTGCTTACTATAACTATATTACTAATCAAATCTTCAAATAAAATGTATCAAATGTATTACATTGTGGTGTTTTTATTGTAAAATAAATGTCAAGAACATGATACGTGTTGCAGTATAATATAAAACGTATCTTTACATGCATTTTTTTCACGTCAAAATATCAAATATCAAATTATTCAAAATATACAAGTTATTCTCAAGACATGACTTCATTCATTCATTCAATCAATCAATCATTTTATTTAGGTTGATAACAAAGCAGTAGATGAATCTGATGTGTTTGCTAAAGGGGGTGCCCCACAGCGTTCTGTGGCAGATACTTATGGGCTGAAAGGCTCAGCTGTTCTACTGTTAAGACAGTTGGTAAAGCATCATTTTCCATCTCCTGACGACAAAAAAAATAACACAAAATCTACTTCGATCTGGGCTTGTTTTGCCCGTTCCTTGGGACTATCAAAACTATTTCCTGTGTTTTGCAATCTTAAATAAGGCTGATGATTGAATCTTTTGGGGACAGATTGGATGTTGTATACAGTTACGGAAAAAAGTAGCTGTTTGCTCATTTGAAACAAATTATGGAGTTGATTTCCCTCGATGTGTGTTGGTTCGAAGGGGATGGGCGGAGGAGGGAGGAAGTTGGAAGGAGGGAGGCAGAGCGAGGCGGTCTGCGGGAGGCTACTTGGCTATTTGGTCTGCAAACCAGAGTGTAATGGGCATTTTACGCGACGTCCTCATCACACGAGACACGCTTAAGTAGTGCTCGGATACAGTCCCTGACAATGGCACAGATGTTCAAAGGGTTAAGACGTTTTACCTTATCTTCCTCCGTCTCTCTCTCCCTGTCTCTCTCTCCCTCAGACATCATTTGTATGTACTTATGTTTGTTTGTGTGCATATTTTTTCTGACCCAATACTGTATGGCTGATGCAATCATGAGATAAGGCTGCAGGCTTGGGTGACAGGGGCAGGGCTTTAGGATGGGCTGGTATACTGTATGATTACAGCACACACACACACACACACACACACGTGCATATGCACAGATGCATGTCAAAAGCATTGCCCATCAACTGAATATAAAGAAAATAATTGGTCTCTCTGTTCCTCTCCCGGTCCACTTTTTTCCTTCTCAACCCCTCCCGCCAGTCAGAAACCCAGCAGTGTCTGTGATCCTCTTCCTACTATGGTGCAGTTCTCTTTCTCTCTGTGTCTCTCTCTCTCTCTGTCTCCCTCTCTCTCTCGTGGCAATACCTTACAGTGCCTGAGGGATGAGGACAGTGTGTCTGAAAGAATGGCTATGCATATCACTGAGGACCATCTGCACTATCGGAGTTCTCACACACACAGACTCTCCACTCAACTTTGCAAAAGAGGGCTGCAATCGTCTCCATACCAACAGGGGACCGCTGAGCAGCCTTATAATCATCCCTAACCACCACAGCGGCCCAGACAGACACTCAGCAGCCAGCCCTCCCCTTCGATAATGCATGAGGCTACTCCCAAATGTAACGTAATTATCTGAATGGCGGTTTGCCCTCTTCCCTGCCTGCTCTCAATGCATTTCTACTTGATGCTAGGGAAGATTGAGATCTGATGTGATTGAGAGAGCAGGGCGGACGCTCCATGTTGTACTGGAGATGGAGATGTAAATGTTTTCTAAGCATGGCCCACAGGAAGTGAAGGGGTGTTGAACAATCACCATGATAATCATACTCATCATCATTGTCAAAGTGAAGAAATAGTGGTTCATATCATCATCACCATCATCATCATCATCATCATCATCATCACCACCACCATCACCACCACCATGATCAGCATCATCATAGTGATCATTATTATCATCATCAGCATCATCATAATCATAGTGATCATCATCATCATCATAGTGATCACTATCATCATCGTGATCATCATCATCATCATCATAATGATGATCATCATCATAACCATCTTCATCATAGTGATCATCATCAATCACATCATCATAGTGATCATCACCATCATCATCAGTGACCACCATCATCATCACCACCACCACCACCATCATCATCATCATAGTGATCATCATCACCATCATCATAGTGATCATCATCGCCACCATCATCATTATCATAATGATCAGTATCACCACCATCATCATCATAGTGACTATCATCACCATCACCACCACCACCACCATCATCATAGTGATCATCATCATCACCATCATAGTGATCATCATCACCACCATCATAGTGATCATCATCACCACCATCATAGTGACCATCATCACCACCATCATCATCATCATCATCATCATCATCATAATGATCATCATCATCACCACCATCATCATAGTGATCATCATCACCACTATCATCATCACCACTATCATCATAATAATCATCATCGCCATCATCATCATCATAGTGATCATCATCACCACCGTCATCATAATGATCATCATCATAGTGATCGTCATTGCCATCATCATCATCATAGTGATCATCATCACCACCATCATCATAATGATCATCATCATAGTGATCGTCATCGCCATCATCATAGTGATCATCATCACCATCATCATCATCATAGTGATCATCATCACCACCATCATCATCATCATCATCATCATCATCATCATCATCATAGTGATCATCATCACCACCATCATCATCATCAGCATCAACATAATGATCATCATCACCACCATCATCATAGTATTCATCATCACCATCATCGTCAGAATGATCATCATCATAGTGATCGTCATCGCCATCATCATCATCATCATCATAGTGATCATCATCACCACCATCATCATAATGATCATCATCATAGTGATCGTCATCGCCATCATCATCATCATAGTGATCAGCATCATCATCATCATAGTGATCATCATCATCACCACCATCACCATAGTGATCATCATCACCATCATCGTCAGAATGATCATCATCATAGTGATCGTCATCGCCATCATCATCATCATCATCATAGTGATCATCATCACCACCATCATCATAATGATCATCATCATAGTGATCGTCATCGCCATCATCATCATCATAGTGATCAGCATCATCATCATCATAGTGATCATCATCATCACCACCATCACCATAGTGATCATCATCATCATCATCATCATCATAGTCATCATCACCATCATCATACTGATCATCATCATCATCATAGTGATCATCATCATCATCATCATCATAGTGATCATCATCATCACCATCACCATCATCATCATAGTGATCATCATCATCATCACCATAGTGATCATCATCATCACCATAGTGATCATCATCATCACCATCAACATACTGATCATCATCATCATCACCATCACCATCATCATCATAGTGATCATCATAGTGATCATCATCATCATCATCATAGTGATCATCATCACCACCATCATCATAGTGATCATCATCATCATCATCATCGTGATCATCATCACCACCATCATCATAGTGATCATCATCACCATCATCATCATCAGCATCATCATTATCATCATCATCACCATCATCATACTGATCATCATCATCATCACCACCATCATCATCATCATCATAGTCATCATCATCATCATCATCATAGTGATCATCATCATCACCACCATCATCATAGTGATCATCATCATCATCATCATAGTGATCATCATCATCACCACCATCATCATAGTGATCATCATCATCATCATCATCATCATCACCACATCATCATAGAGATCATCATCACCACCATCATCATAGTGATCATCATCATCATCACCACATCATAGTGATCATAATCGCCACCATCATCATAGTGATCATCATCATCATCACCACATCATCATAGTGATCATAATCGCCACCATCATCATAGTGATCATAATCGCCACCATCATCATAGTGATCATCATCATCATCACCATCATTACAGTGATCATCATCATAGTGATCCTCATCATCACCACCATCATCATAGTGATCATCATCGTCATCATCATCATAGAACCCATCGTATCACATCCCTAGAAGACAGTGTTTCTGAACACTAGTAATTATATTCTTGGATTGGAGTTGTAATCCCAAGCAAACTGCTTACTTATAGCCATATCCCCCTATAGCTCTGTAACACTCTACACTCATATTCAACTCTGGACCTCGAAGCCAGTTCCACTGCTTTTTTCTCCCCATCGTTCCCCTGTAATCAGCGACTAATTTAGACTTGGGACACCAGGTGGGTGCAATTAATAATCAGAAAATCAGCAGTAGTCCGGACCTCGCAGGGTAAGACTTGAAAACCCCTGCTCTATACCCTCACACTGTACACATGGCTTTTCTATTTGAAGAAGCATTACCCTGAGATCAGAGGAGGGTGGTGGGATGAGCTATAAGAGGATGGTGTCATTGTAATGGTTGGAATGGAACAAAGTCAAACATGTGGTTTCCATATGTTTGATGTGTTTGGTATCGTTCCATTTATTACATTCCAGCCATTACAATGAGCCCGTCCTCCTATAGCTTCTCCAACCAGCCTCCTGGTTGACCTATACGATAGAGACAACAGCACCCATCATTCGCCCTCTTTTTATTACCTTTCCATGAAGACTCTCTCTCTATCCCCCCATGTCATTGCACCAAACCCCATTGCCTTTCACCCTCTCCCATTCTCCCTCCCTCTCCTCTCCTACAGATGCAGGATCTTAATTTGAGCTAGTTCGCTACAGCAGGAAAATAATCCTACAGTAACAGGAAATGTGAATTATTATGTGGATTATAATTAATGGACATCTTTAGAAGCCTTTTTAGACCTTGAATACACTATAGGTTTGCATTTCCTGTTGTGCAGGAAAATCCTCAGCATTAAATTAAGATCCTACACCTGTACTCTTTCTCCCTCATTTTCCCAGGGGCTCCACAGACACCCAGCCCTATTAGAAGGAGGAAATGAGCACATTAGGAGGGCGAGGAGGGGGTCTGCAGGAAACACACAAGGGATCCAGGCCCGGGGTAATGGAATTACTCTCCATTATCTTGCCAAGAGGAACCCATGTATAGGGGGACTGCTGGATGACCAGATAGAGGTGAATAGGAGGCTGTGGATAGTGTCTGGACACAGACCAGGGACATTGGGGATGTTGTACAGTGATGGTCTTGTTAGTTGGATATTGGGCTGGTCTCTCAAATGAGAAACTATAATTTTGTGTGTATTTGTTTCATTAGTACATTGTTGATATAGTCCCAAAATGTTTTGCATGACAGAAATCAAGTTTTCAAGATGTATAACTTTCAAAATACATACAGCCGGTATGATGCATACAGTGTATTCAGAAGGTATTCAGACTCCTTGACTTTTTCCATATTTTGTTACATTACAGCCTTATTCTAAAATTGATTAATATGTTTCCCCCCCTCATCAATCTACACACAATACCCACAATGACAAAGCAAAAACAGTTTTTTGTTTTTGTTTTGCAAATGTATTGAAAATGTAACACAGATATATCACTTTTACATAATTATTCAGACCCTTTACTCAGTACTTTGTTGAAGCACCTTTGGCAGCGATTACAGTCTTGAGTCTCCTTGGGTATGACGCTACAAGCTTGGCACACCTGTATTTGGGAAATTCTCCCATTCTTCTCAGCAGATCCTCTCAAGCTCTGTCAGGTTGGGTGGGGAGCATCACTGCACAGCTATTTTCAGGTCTTTCCAGATATGTTCGATCAGGTTCAAGTCCGGGCTCTGGCTGGGCCACTCAAGGACATTCAAAGACTTGCCCCGAAGCCACTCCTGCATTGTCTTGGCTGTGTGCTTAGGGTCGATGTCCTGTTGGAAGGTAAACCTTTGCCCCAGTCTGAGGTCCTGAGCACACTGGAGCAGGTTTTCATCAAGGATCTCTCTGTACTTTGCTCCAGTCATCATTCCCTCGATCCTGACTAGTCTCCCCGTCCCTGATGCTGAAAAACATCCCCATGCTTCCCGGCAGGGATGGTCTCGGAGCTCTACAGACGATTCCTTTGACCTCATGGCTTGGTATTTGCTCTGAAATGCACTGTCAACTGTGGAACCTCATATAGACAGGTGTGTGTGCCTTTCCAAATCATGTCCAAATAATTGAATGTACAACCGGTGGACTCCAATCAAGTTGTAGAAACATCTCAAGGATGATCAATGGAAACAGGATGCACCTGAGCTCAATTTCAAGTCTCATATCAAAGGGTCTGAATACTTATTTAAATAAGGTATTTCTGTTTTTTCTTTTTAATACGTTTGCAAAAATATCTAAAAACCTGTTTTTGCTTTGTTATTATGGGGTATTGTGTAGATTGATGAGATAATTAAAAAAAACATTTTGGAATAGGAAATTCCAAAATTTGGAAAAATTCAAGGGGTCTGAATACTTTCCGAACGCACTGTAAATACAGCCGGTATGATGCATATATATAAATACAGCCGGTATCAGTCATATCCAGAAATACAGCCGGTGTGAGGCATATCCAGAAATAAAGCCAGTATGATGCATATATATAAATACAGCCGGTGTGAGGCATATCCAGAAATACAGCCGGTGTGAGGCATATCCAGAAATAAAGCCAGTATGATGCATATATATAAATACAGCCGGTATGAGGCATATCCAGAAATACAGTCGTGGCCAAAAGTTTTGAGAATGACACAAAAATAAATTTTCACAAAGTCTGCTGCCTCAGTTTGTATGATGGAAATTTGCATATACTCCAGAATGTTATGAAGAGTGATCAGATGAATTGCAATTAATTGCAAAGTCCCTCTTTGCCATGCAAATGAACTGAATCCCCCCCCAAAACATTCCACTGCATTTAAGCCCTGCCACAAAAGGACCAGCTGACATCATGTCAGTGATTCTCTCGTTAACACAGGTGTGAGTGTTGACGAGGACAAGGGCAAGCTTGTCAACAAGGTTGGAGATCACTCTGTCATGCTGATTGAGTTCGAATAACAGACTAGAAGCTTCAGGAGGAGGGTGGTGCTTAGAATCGTTGTTCTTCCTCTGTCAATCATGGTTACCTGCAAGGAAACCCATGCCGTCATCATTGCTTTGCACTAAAAGGGCTTCACAGGCAAGGATATGGCTGCCAGTAAGATTTCACCTAAATCAACCATTTATCGGATCATCAAGAACTTCAAGGAGAGCGGTTCAATTGTTGTGAAGAAGGCTTCAGGGCGCCCAAGAAAGTCCAGCAAGCGCCAGGACCGTCTGATTCAGCTGTGGGATCGGGGGACCACCAGTACAGAGCTTGCTCAGGAATGGCAGCAGGCAGGTGTGAGTGCATCTGCACGCACAGTGAGGCGAAGACTTTTGGAGGATGGCCTCGTGTCAAGAAGGGCAGCAAAGAAGCCACTTCTCTCCAGAAAAAACGTCAGGGACAGACTGATATTCTGCAAAAGGTACAAGGATTGGACTGCTGAGGACTGAGGTAAAGTCATTTTCTCTGATGAATCCCTTTTCCGATTGTTTGGGGCATCCGGAAATAATCTTGTCCGGAGAAGACAAGGTGAGCGCTACCATCAATCCTGTGTCATGCCAACAGTAAAGCATCCTGAGACCATTCACTTGTGGGGTTGCTTCTCAGCCAAGGGAGTGGGCTCACTCACAATTTTGCCATAGAACACAGGCATGAATAATGAATGGTACCAACACATCCTCCGAGAGCAACTTCTCCCAACCATCCAGGAACAGTTTGGTGACGAATAATGCATTTTCCAGCATGATGGAGAACCTTGCCATAAGGCAAAAGTGATAACTAAGTGGCTCGGGGAACAAAACATCGATATTTTGGGTCCATGGCCAGGAAACGCCTCAGACCTTAATCCCATTGAGAACTTGTGGTCAATCCTCAAGAGGCGGCTGGACAAACAAAAACCCACAAATTCTGACAAACTCCAAGCATTGATTATGCAAGAATGGGCTGCCGTCAGTGTGGATGTGGCCCAGAAGTTAATTGACGGCATGCCAGGGCGGATTGCAGAGGTCTTGAAAAAGAAGGGTCAACACTGCAACACTGCAAATATTGACTCTGTGCATATTGACTCTGACACTTATGAAATGCTTGTACTTATACTTCAGTATTCCATAGTAACATCTGACAAAAATATCTAAAGACAATGAAGCAGCAAACTTTGTGGAAATTAATATTTGTGTCATTCTCAAAACTTTTGGCCACGACGGTACAGCCGGAATGACTCATATCCAGAAATACAGCCAGTATGAGTCATATCCAGAAATACAGCCAGTATCAGTCATATCCAGAAAAACAGCCGGTATGAGTCATATCCAGAAATACAGCCGGTATCAGTCATATCCAGAAATACAGCCGGTATCAGTCATATCCAGAAAAACAGCCGGTATCAGTCATATCCAGAAGTACAGCCGGTATCAGTCATATCCAGAAAAACAGCCGGTATGAGTCATATCCAGAAATACAGCCGGTATCAGTCATATCCAGAAAAACAGCCGGTATGAGTCATATCCAGAAATACAGCCGGTATCAGTCATATCCAGAAAAACAGCCGGTATGAGTCATATCCAAAAATACAGCCGATATGAGTCATATCCAGAAATAAAGCCGGTATGAGTCATATCCAGAAATACAGCCGGTATGAGTCATATCCAGAAATACAGCCGGTATGAGTCATATCCAGAAATACAGCCGGTATCAGTCATATCCAGAAATACAGCCGGTATGAGTCATATCCAGAAATACAGCCGGTATGAGTCATATCCAGAAATAAAGCCGGTATCAATCATATCCAGAAATACAGCCGGTATCAGTCATATCCAGAAATACAGCCGGTATCAGTCATATCCAGAAATACAGCCGGTATCAATCATATCCAGAAATACAGCCGGTATTAGTCATATCCAGAAATAAAGCCGGTATCAATCATATCCAGAAATACAGCCGGTATCAGTCATATCCAGAAATACAGCCGGTATCAATCATATCCAGAAATACAGCCGGTATCAGTCATATCCAGAAATACAGCCGGTATGAGGCATATACTGCATATCTTGAAAACTTGACTGCTGACATGCAAAACATTATTTGACTGTGGACTAATGGAACAAAAAACAAAATATTTTCCTTTAACTATTGACCTGACCTCTGTGTTACTAAGAGGATGCAGGCCTCTTTGGGGGAAGGAGTGTCTGTGTGTGTGTGTGTGTGTGTGTGTGTGTGTGTGTGTGTGTGTGTGTGTGTGTGTGTGTGTGTGTGTGTGTGTGTGTGTGTGTGTGTGTGTGTGTGTGTGTGTGTGTGTGTGTGTGTGTGTGTGTGTGTGTGTGTGTGTGTGTGTGTGTGTGTGTGTGTTGAAATAATAACACAGTAATGTCGTGTTATCATCCTACTATAAAGTTGGAACACTGACGAAGTAAGACGTGCACCGCAGAGGAGGAACTTAAACAAATTCAGGAAAGAGCCACTTCTTTCCTCCTTCACCCTTAACCTCAGGCCCATTCGCACCCATTCACTTACTCTCCCACAGTGCCGTACAAATTGCCTCGACTAACCTGTCCCCCCCCCTGCACATTGACTTGGTACCGTACCCCCTGTGTAAGAACTCCTTATTGTTATTGTATTACTTTTTAAATAATTTTTTACTTTAGTTTATTTAGTAAATATTTTCTTAACTCTATTTCTTGAACTGCATTGTTGGTTAAGGGCATTTCACAGTAAGGTATTGTTGTATTTGGCGCATGCTACAAACTGTAATTTGATGTGATTTGAGTGGTACCATATAGCTCTAAGACAACCGTCATAGCTCCTATTAGAAGGCCTATGTAGAGTAGAAGGCTGTTGGAAAGATGGAGTGTATTTATAGCTGGGGCCTGTTCTTCCTGGATGGGCTCTGTTATAGACATCTGGGGCGATGCTGCGGGAGGGGGGGCTTTTATTTGAACATCTCTGCCTCCTATTCTTAGCTCCATTGTGCCGGCGTGTGATCCGGGAACACAATACAGTGCGGGGGGAGGTCTGCTGGTTCGGGGACTATTCTGGAATCGCTCGGCTGAAGACGGAACACCTCTGTAAGGGTCAATTTACACATGCGGGGTCTTTGTTAGACTAGCGACAGGTGGGCCAGTGGGACACACAGGATAAGCGACTAGATAATATGCTTTCCAGGAGCTTATACGTGTGTGTGGTTGAAGTGCAGTGTGAGAAAGGTTTTCCACGGCAGCTTTGTTCAGTATGCAGATCAGCTCATCAAAAGACATATATAGAGATATCTAGTTACGGTTCTGTGCAGAGCACACAGCTGGGAAGGACAGTGTGTCCATAAGTCTGTGTGTAATTGCTGTCAAGCGAACAGGCACACCACACAGTCACAGTCACACACACATACACACACACACGAACAGACCCAAACAGATGTGCACTCTTCCTTGGGAAAATACCTGCAGCCAAAACAAGTTTGACCATCCCAGTGGAAGAGCCCCCCCCCCCCCCCACCCCGACCATTTTCTTCCTAACTTGAAACCCCTTCAACATGAGGAATCTTCGTGCCTCCTCCACCTCTTCCCTCCCTCTGCCACCCACCCTCACCCTGACCTCATTTACTATGTAACAGGAAACAGACATTTTCCTCCTTTTATTTTTCCCTCACTTTTTCCCTCCTTTTACCTTTTCGCTGGGCTGGGTGGTGGCTCTAGCCACTGGTCGTCTGAGTGCAGCCGTGGGTAATTGTATTTACAGATGGCATACGTGCGACCGGCGCAGGGACAGAGAAAGAGAGAGAGGAGGAAAGCGAGAGAGAGCGAGAAAGAGACTCCCTGTTTCCCCTCCCTGCGGCCCACAGTACTCTCTGATGGGTAAGGACAGCTTTGCCATTTGGGCCAGGGATTGTCTCTCTTGCCGTTATACTGGCTGTGTGAGTCTGATACACACACACTTTTACCAGTCACTCTCTCTCTTTCTCTCCTTCTCCATTCTGTTCACGATACCAATGTGTGTTACCCATGTGTTTATGTTTACAGTGTGTGAGAGCGTCTGTGTGTTGGGGTTGTGTCTACATTCAATGTGTGGAACTATACAGTCGCAATTGGGAGATTGGGAGATATTTCAAGGACAACACATTGCACTAGAAAGTATATACTGTAGGCTTAGCACATATAAATCAAATCAAAAGGATACTTATAAACAGAAAGTCTAGATACAGGGCATGCTAATTTTAACAACCATCATGTCAGTCATTTACTGTTGATTGGACTATACTATCCACTATATGCCATAACTATTGTAGATGTCTTGTCAGAGTTCATTTTACTGTCGTCTATCTACATATATGATGTCTTGTCAGAGTTCATTTTACTGTCGTCTATCTACATATATGATGTCTTGTCAGAGTTCATTTTACTATCGTCTATCTACATATATGATGTCTTGTCAGAGTTAATTTTACTATTGTCTATCTACATATATGATGTCTTGTCAGAGTTCATTTTACTATCGTCTATCTACATATATGATGTCTTGTCAGAGGTCATTTTACTATCGTCTATCTACATATATATTGTCTTGTCAGAGTTCATTTTACTATCGTCTATCTACATATATGATGTCTTGTCAGAGTTCATTTTACTATCGTCTATCTACATATATGATGTCTTGTCAGATGTCATTTTACTATCGTCTATCTACCAATGTCATGTCTTGTCAGAGGTCCTTTTACTATCGTCTATCTACATATGTCATGTCTTGTCAGAGGTCCTTTTACTATCGTCTATCTATATATGTCATGTCTTGTCAGAGGTCATTTTACTATCGTCTATCTACATATGTCATGTCTTGTCAGAGGTCCTTTTACTATTGTCTGTCTACATATGTCTTGTCAGAGGTAATTTTACTATCGTCTATCTATATATGTCATGTCTTGTCAGAGGTCCTTTTACCATCGTCAATCAACAAATGTCACTTCAGGGGTCATTTTACTATCGTCTATCTTTATATGTCATGTCATGTCTTGTCAGAGGTCCTGTTACTATCGTCTATCTATATATGTCATGTCTTGTCAGAGGTCCTGTTACTATCGTCTATCTATATATGTCATGTCTTGTCAGAGGTCCTGTTACTATCGTCTATCTATATATGTCATGTCTTGTCATACTCCCATTGCTTTTATATGTGTCAGTGTGTTCACTCTTCAAGTCCATATGTGCACAGTAGAGGGCCCACTCCAGAAAGGATGAATTGATGAAGAGTAGGGGGTGAAAAGAGGAAGAGTGGGGGGAAACGCCACCTGCTCTTACCGTTCTCCGGGTGCTCCATCTCTCCGATACTGCCGTCTGGGGTGGTCCTCTCGTAGTGGTCCTCAGGCAGGGCCAGGGGCCCAATGCGGGGCCCCGATGACGATTTGGAGCTGGGAGTCTCCGATTCCTCCAATCCGCTGTCGTAGTAGCTGTGCTGGGAGGGGTCCTGCAGGTCTTGAGCTTGATTGGCCGTGGAGAAGGTCACTCGGCGATGGGGGAGCTGTGATAGGATGAGAAGAAGGGACATGTTAGGTCGGTTGCACTCCACTGGTTTCATGAACAGCTCAGTGGATACGTGGTCCCTCGCTGGTTTGTGTGTGTGTGTGTGTGTGTGTGTGTGTGTGTGTGTGTGTGTGTGTGTGTGTGTGTGTGTGTGTGTGTGTGTGTGTGTGTGTGTGTGTGTGTGTGTGTGTGTGTGTGTGTGTGTGTGTGTAAAGGAGGGGATATGAGGGGGAAAGCAGCTGTCTGAGTCGTGTGTTTGATGGCAGCATAATTAAAATACAATTAGCCTTCCCACTTGTGCTGGCGTCGGACGTGACTCACTCATTCCTCTGGAGGGTACTGGGGACTGGAATGAGGTACAGAGGCTCACAGACACACAGACACACACCCCACAGGTGATTTAACTACTGCCTGCTACACACACCACACAGGTGATTTAACTACTGCCTGCTACACACACCACACAGGTGATTTAACTACTGCCTGCTACACACACCACACAGGTGATTTAACTACTGCCTGCTACACACACCACACAGGTGATTTAACTACTGCCTGCTACACACACCACACAGGTGATTTAACTACTGCCTGCTACACACACCACACAGGTGATTTAACTACTGCCTGCTACACACACCACACAGTCATTCACATCCCTAATACACACTCACATAAAGGATGCATTCATATCTCACACATGCGCACATACACAAATACACACAAGGAAGCACACACACACATATATACACTCTCTGTGCGGAGTGTATTACCTCACAGTTAACTAAATCCTCCTTGACTGCTACAGCCAGGTCTGATAAAGAGGACGGGTGCGTCACAGATCCCTGAGGGACCCCCTGGCTGACAAGCACAGGCCCTCAATCACTATAGGAAGAGACAGGCCCGCAAATTGGGTCTGGGAAAGACTTAGAGAGCGCTGTCAAGTAGCTCACACTACACCAGCAACTATACTATCTCCAACTATAGAACCTGGCTTGCTCTCAGGAAGTCACTGAGACACACAGCTAAAGGGCAAATAAAGATAGAAATGTGTGGAGAGAAGGCAGAAAGAGAAAGAGAGAGGGAAGTGTGAGAGAGAAAGTTGAAATAGGGAATGTTTCATTTCAATGGGTATTATTCTCTCTCTCTCTCTCACTCTGTATCTCTCTCTCTCTGTCTCTCTCTTGCTCTTTCTGTCTCTCTCTCCGTCTCTGTCTCTCTCTCTCTCTCTCTCACTCATAATTTTGTAAAAATCTCATAGACGCCACTCTTTATCTGCCACTGTGTCCATTAACCCCCAGACAAACCTACATAAAAAGCCACTATCAAATGTTCGTTTTCTTTTTGTTTGTTTATTTCTTTGTTTCAGCAGCAAGACTTGTTGGAGTTGCCCCAGTACAGGCTGTAAATAGAAGAGCCTGCTCAGCAGGTTGTATCATGGGAAAGTGGAACAGCAGCTCCGTGGAACTATGAATATAGACTATAGATCCCCTAGAAACTTCAGTTGCATCCCAGTTCCACTTAAAACTGTGTAGCAAGGTGGCCATTTTATGTCGAGATGACCTCTGTTGATGAGAGATGATCATTGTGTCATTATTGCAACTCAAATACTTGAGATGCCCAGTGTATAATGAAAGCTTTATTAAATTCTACTTGTATAATTGATTTAAAGGTGCAATATGCAGAAATTTTTTATTGCTAAAATTGGAAAAGTTTGCCTAATTTCAGATTATGGGACTAAATAAACAGTCATTGTACCATCTAAACCACCGTGAAATATATTTTCAATAACCAAAAATATTGTATTTTCAGCTATTTGAAGTTAGTGACCAAAACCTAAAGTAAAAGATGCAAAAACTAAACTTAAGAACAGGAAGCATAGAAATTGTGGACATAGAACAGATCTACCTCTTCTTAGACTTGCTTTCAATGAGAATTTGGTTGGGTTGCCCAAAAAGTTAAAATGAATAGGGAAAATACAGAATAATTAGCATCTCCATATTAACATAATGGCTGAAGATGGCTGAACAGCTCATTTCCGTCCATAGTCCTTTGGATAGTCGGTTGAATTCTGTGTGTATGCGTGTGTGTGGTGTTTACATTATCATCAACTTGTATGTGTTTAGAAGAAAATAGTAAAATATATATATTTCTACATTGAAACATAAAGGCAGGGACTGCGGATACCACTAATCTCTGACCTAGACAGGACACCTGTCCAAAAAAAAAAAATAAGTAATATAAAAACACCCACAATCCTCTTTGCTCCTGATAGCGCAAACAAGCCTCCTCTCATAGCAGAAAGAAGAAGAAACCGTTATTGTGTTCCACCTCATGTCTATAGCCCTTGGCTAAGATGTGGAGGAAGTAACTAAATGAAAGAATGAAGGGGATTCATCCATTGAGATAGCGCATGGCCGTGCATGCGGCCAGCTGCCCGTACAGACAGATAAGAGGGGTCCTTCAGTAGCTGACAGGGAGAAACATTGTCCTTCTTCAGATTATTAAAACCAGACACTGAACAATGCAAGACTGGATACTCTCCATTGCCTCTCGGCTGTGTTTGTGAGGTTTGAGGTGGAATGTGGAGATAGCAAGGCTGTATGTGTTTTCTCCCTCCCTCTTCCTCTGTACTGCAGCTGTTACTCTTTCCCCATCTTCATACTGAACACAATAGAGGGGTAGCCTTATTACAAGAAGCTCCGAGCAACACAGTGTGTGTGTGTGTGTGTGTGTGTGTGTGTGTGTGTGTGTGTGTGTGTGTGTGTGTGTGTGTGTGTGTGTGTGTGTGTGTGTGTGTGTGTGTGTGTGTGTGTGTGTGTGTGTGTGTGTGTGTGTGTGTGTGTGTGTGTGTGTGTGTGTGTGTGTGTGTGTGTGTGAGAAAGAGAGAGACAGAGAGAGAGACAGAGAGACAGATCCTCATTAAGACTGGTTGAGGCAATATTATGCATTCTTATGAATGTCTCTCGCTATCAAGTACGCATGGACACACACTCATGTAACAAAAACATCTCACAAACAAACATACTGTACACACGCATGTACGCACACACACACACACACACACACACACACACACACACACACACACACACACACACACACACACACACACACACACACACACACACACACACACACACACACACACACACACACACACACACACACACAGTCATGCTCAGAGCTTCTTGTAATGATAATGCTACATCTCCATTGTGGTCAGTATGAAGATGGGGAAAGAGTAACAGCTGCAGTACAAGAGAGAGTGAGAGAGAGAGTGAGAGAGAGAGTGAGAGAAAAAGAGAGTGAGAGAAAAAGAGAGATAGAGTGAGATTATGAATGTTCTACATGCCACCCGGAGAGACAAAACTACTGCTCCTGTTGCTAATGCTGAGCGGGTGCGTGGACACACACACACTCGCGCACACACACGCGCTCACACACTGAGCAGCCCCGGAGCCAAAACAGCACTCAACCACAAACAAAAAGCTCCCTTCATCCCTCTCTCTCCCTTTTTCTCCCTCTCTCTTTCTACCTCTCTCTCGCTTTATCTGCCAAATCCTGCTCTCTCTCTCTCTAGTTCCCCTGGCCCTAGTCAAGCAGGGCAGGAGTATGTTAGGCATGAGAACTATGCCGCAGGCTACGATTGGCTCCACGGTAAAATGCACCTGCAGTACTAAGTACCTGCATCAGGCGCTCCAAAAATGAAACAATAATGTGCCAGGACAAATGGAATGCTGGGGGATTTTTGTAACGGTTTCAAGCTGGCAGACGCTAGAATTCAGTTGCCACAGGGCAGAGTAAGGGAGGAGGTGGAGAGATGAAGGGAGAAGGAGGAGATGGCAGCGAGAGCGATAGAGACAGAGAGAAAGAGAGAGAGAGAGCGCGCGAGAGAGAGAGAAAGAGAATACGTGCATGTGTGTCAGTTTTAATGGAGGGAACACTGATGTGGGGAGATCATAGGGCACTCCTAGATGGAGAAAAGGTGATGTGGTCTCAAAAGAACTGATCAGTACAGGGAGAAGAGGTGATGTGGTGTCATAGTAAGAACAGATCAGTACAGGGAGAAGAGGTGATGTGGTGTCATAGTAAGAACAGATCAGTACAGGGAGAAGAGGTTATGTGGTCTCATAAGAACTGATAAGTACAGGGAGAAGAGGTTATGTGGTCTCATAAGAACTGATAAGTACAGGGAGAAGAGGTTATGTGGTCTCATAGTAAGAACTGATAAGTACAGGGAGAAGAGGTTATGTGGTCTCATAGTAAGAAGAGATCAGTACAGGGAGAAGAGGTTATGTGGTCTCATAAGAACTGATAAGTACAGGGAGAAGAGGTTATGTGGTCTCATAAGAACTGATAAGTACAGGGAGAAGAGGTTATGTGGTCTCATAGTAAGAAGAGATCAGTACCGTAGGACTCTGGAGATATTTTGAGGCCTACCTGAAATCTAGCCTCAGTTCCAAACATAACCTTTTGGGATAGAGCGCATATTACCACGATGTGTACAGCTGGTTTCATCACTATCAAACATAACATGTTCTATTGTGCAGCATTATGCTTCCCCACAATTTGGTCTGCAGTGTTTGAAACACATCAACAAATTATTTCTAAGCAACAGCCAATTGCACATACATGTCTATGGATGCTACCATATGTGGCCGGATTCAGGTTTGGGGGCGTTTGATGCTATTTCCTAGGGCCGTTAAAAAAATAACAAAATGAATAATAATTAATAACGTATATGTATAGTGTATATATACAGTATATTTCAAGAGTTTCATTCCAAAACGATATATATCTACTTTCAGAAAAGTTGGTAAATTTGCTTTTATTCTGTAAAGAAATGATGAAAGAGATTGGTGTGTTTTTTCATTATCAATCTAATCATGGAATGGGGTTGTTCAATGATAGTCTATCACTTGATGCTTTCATTTCAGATACCAACAATCATGTTGTTGTTTTTTAGAAAAACAGTATATATCCGCCTCACTCTCAGAGAAATAAGTAGTACTGCTAGGTTTTACACAGTCTAACGTAACACATAACTACATTTATTATAAAGAACTGTACAAATGATACATTTGCGAAGTAAAAAGAAAAAGAATAATGAATTAAGTAATATGTAATATGAGATCTGCATGTAAAACATTTACATTTGACATTTTAGTCATTTAGCAGATGCTCTTATCCACAGCGACTTACAGTTAGTGCATTGATCTTAAGATAGCTAGCTGAGACAACCACATATCACAGTCAAATATACAGGATACAAACATTCCATTCCAGCTAAACAATGAAAATATAGCTCTTTGCAAAAAAACTCATTGTAATACATCCAAAATCTATGAATAACAATAATATTTTACACACACATGAAGGTACAGTACCTACAAGCAATCATTTCTAGTGAAGAAAATGAAATGTGATAACTTGATGAATATATCAATTTGGAAATAAACTCTTCATTTAGTATTATTTATTTATTTTTGTACAGAAATGACTTCTTGAATGTGTGAAATTTCATATCCCTTAATTACAAACAGGTCTAGGATCTGTAAATATGAATAGAAAGATACAATTATGAGTCTAGTTTAGCGACATAGAAAACACTGCACTACGTAGGGAGAAAAGCAGGATCCATGATTGGCTGAGATAATGGAGGGGGATAATAGAGAGACTACTTCCTGGAGGACAATGGCAAGCTGACTCATGCCTTTAGACGTGAATTCTTAATAAAGAGATGGGTTGGGCTAAGGCATAAGAGGGTGGGAACAATCCTGAATGGGCATAAACAAAGAAGACCTCTCTAGAAAGTGTGAAAATCATTCAAGGCTATTTCTCCTACTTGTCTCCAAAGTGGGATAACAAGTTCATAGAATTTCAAAGAAGCATAATGTTCCCATGCTTCCCCAACTGCAGTGTCTGATATAACATGTTGAAGCTCTGAGTCTCTACTTTTGTAAAATAGAAATAAGCTCATGTTCCTGAATTCAGTCACATTTATGGGTTAAACAGACAAACCTTTCCCAGAATGATGGTTTGACCACAAGGTGTTTAAATAGGAATGATGTCATACACATGCAACCAAATAGTTTGTTTTGCAAATAGGAGACAATATTTGAATGTGAGCATATGACTTCCACATAGAAGGGCAGAAAGAGGTCGTTTCAGAGCCAATTCACTACTGCTGCACGGTACACCGAAACTTTTTCCATACTAGAAGATAAAAAAACAGTTCGGTACTATAATTTCTGTTACTTTCGGTATATCTGTCAAATGTGCCTCACTGATCAAGCCTGTCTATTAGCACAGCAGACCTCTTATTGTAGAGCACCCTGCCTGCTCCACTTACTCACCACTAGCCTGCACTGGGAGTCTGGGCTACATCATGTTAGCTCCCCTCTCAAGCACAGAAGTTAACAACCTTGAAGAAATGTTGAAACTGTTAATTACTGTTCGCAAAACATTGTCCTTACAGGCTAGAACACATTACAATGCAAGAAGATGCCGGTAGCTTCCAGCTTTGTAGGCTAAAGCTAACATCAATTCACTACCCTAGTACTTTGTTTGTGATCATATGCAAATCATAACACAAAATATGCAGAATTCCTTGCTGATTGCCAGCGAAAACTGGCAACCATTCACTTATTCGGTCTCTCAAACGTCTCTCCCAGAGATGATCTATTGCCTCAGCAAACTGACTGTGCTCTGACGCTTCCTGAATGACATCATTAATAGTTAGAGAGACATTTTTATAAAACAAGCTACTTCTATGCCAATGTGGTTGATCAGTACAACAAATAAGTCCCAAATGGAAGGGAAACAGATTGTTTATCATCTGTAGCCCATGAAATCAGCCAAAACAAGCTCAATATCTCAGTGCATGCACACACTCCTATTGAATATGCATTCACCTGTATTGTGAATAGGTCTAGGCTACATCCTGATTAACCCAGTTTATCAATATAGCTTTACCATTCAAATAAATGATCACCATTATGTTGTAATGTAGTCAGATTGGTAAAAGCTAAGTCAAAGTGATTGCATGATTGTCTAATTGATTCATTAATGCATACATGGCTGTCTCTGAAAAATGTTGATGTAAAAAAATTCAAATGTGATATTGAAGTCAAAAGATGCCCAGCGATTGAACAGAGCAGTAGCTGAGTTGATCTGTCTAGATCAAGAGCCATTTGGTGACCTTGGCTAACGTCTTATTTTTTTGCTGTGGGATCGTTTTGATATCGAGTATCGTGATGGTATCGAGTATTGTGATACTAAATCTGGTATCGAAGTCGAAATGCTGGTATCGTGACAACACTACAAATACAAATGAGTGCTTAAGTCATAGTTTGCACAAGCAAAGAAGTGCAAAGTTTCCCGAGTGGTGCAGTGGTCTAAAGCACTGCATCTTAGTGCTTGAGGCATCACTACAGACACCCTGGTTTGAATCCAGACTGTATCAGAACCAGACGTGATTGGGAGTCCCATAGGGCAGCGCACAATTGGCCCAGCGATGTCCGTGTAGGCCGTCATTGTAAATAATAATTTGTTCTTAACTGACTTGCCTAGTTAAATAAAGGTTAAATAAAAAAATAAATAGACACCTGACAGGCCAAAATGTCAACTATTTAAATCATCTACGGTAAAGAACGCACACATACATACAGTACGCACCAGGTAGCCGTGTGCGCAACACACACACGGAATGTGACCTCAGAGCAGAACACTTCTCCTCTGAGCTGATATATATTATGATGTGTGAAGAAGCTGCAGTCTCTGGTGTGACCAGTGACAGAAAGAAGGTAACATGACCTCTCTATCGCGTGGGAACCGTCATTATGCACCGGGAGAAAGATCCTTCCGCATGCCTTTCTCTCTCTCATTCCCTTACTCATCTCTCTCACCCTCCTCTCTTTTCTCTCCCTGCCCTCTCGCTCTCTGTTTCACCTTCTCGCTCTCTCATTCCCTGACTCCGCTCTCACCCTCCTCTCTTTTCTCTCTCTGCCCTCTCCACCCTCTTTCTCTCTGATCCCTTCCTTTCTCTCTATTTATCTTTCTTTAACCAATTCAGCACTCCATTTACTCTCTTTCTCTCTCTCACTCTCTTTGTCTCTCTCTTCATCTCTAGTAGGTTATCTTTTTTTTTCTCATCTGTTTTCAAGTGGTAGCAGTCCTTCATTCCTGTACCCTGGGCAGGTGCATAACGTGTGTGTGAGAACCTACAAACAGTGAGCTAGGAGAGTCTTATTGCCAGTAAATCTATCGTGTGGCTGGCAGGACAAACAGCTATAACTCTGACACACACTCAACCTAGCATTTCACTCCTGAAGTGCACACATGCAGAGAGGCACGTAGGCCTAACAGTCAAAAACAGCCAATGGTAACAAAAAGAAAACAGACTTAGAATGATTGTAATGATTATGTTGTTTAGATTAAACACACATTATATTAACATTATACTGCACCTTCATATTTATTTATTTAATTTCAAACGTCACATTTCTCTAGTAGCGCCCTTTAGGTTATTTATAATAATGAACAATATCAACAAAATGTCCACAATAAGTGGTCGGTTTGGTCGGTGTCGATCATTTTTGGTTTATCGTCCCAGCTCTAACACACACACACACACACGTCTCCCTCAGTCTACCGAGACACAGGGGAAACAGGTCTGACAAGTCTGTTTGTGTCAGTGTTTGTGTGTACGTGTGTGTATGTCATAGTAAGAGCATTGCCGACAGTGACGGACACACTGACTCACAGACCCAGGAACGAGGCTGGCGACACACATAGACAAACACACCTATACCATCCCTTTGCTACAAGGCTGTGGGAAATTCCCCCATCTTCATGAAATGAACTCGAATATATCAAGGCACTACAGCATATAATTTTCAATTTACCGCCTCACTGCCCCAAATATATCACCTATCAAAGGGCTCATATAAAAAGGACCAAAAAAATAGGGTGCCATTCACAGAGTTTCACTTGTATGCCAAGGTAACCTGTCTAAATGACGATCGCCCTGGAAGCACTCACATCTGTAACCATGAAGTGCTTTGAAAGGCTGGTCATGGCTCACATCAACACCATCATCTCAGACTCCATCCACCCACTAATTCACATACCGCCCCAACAGATCCACAGATGACACAATCTCTATTGCACTCCACGCTGTACTCTCCCACATGGACAAGAGGAACACCTATGTGAGAATGCTGTTCATTGACTACAGCTCAGAGTTCAACACCATAGTGCCCTCCAAGCTCATCACTAAGCTAAGGACCCTGGGACTGAACACCTCCCTCTGCAACAGGACCCTGGACTTCCTGACGTGCCACCCCCAGGTGGCGAGGGTAGGCAACAATACATCCGCCACACTGACCCTCAACACAGGGGGCCCTCAGGGGTGTGTGCTTAGTCCCCTCATGTACTCCCTGTTCACCCACGACTGCGTGGCCGTGCACGACTCCAACACCATCCTTAACTGTAGATGACGGTGATAGTCCTGATCACGACGGCGATGAGACAGCCTACGGGGAGGAGGTCAGAGACCTAGCAGTGTCGTGCCAGGACAACCTCTCCCTCAACGTCAGCAAGACAAAGGAGCTGATTGTGGACTACAATAAAACAGAGGGCCGAGCACGCCCCCATTCACCTCGATGGGGCTGTAGTGGAGCGGGTTGAGAGCTTCACATTCCTCAGTGTTCACATCAAGGATCTATCATGGGCCACACACACCAACACAGTCATGAAGAGGGCACGACAACGCCTCTTCTCCCTCAGGATAGCTGAAAAGATTTGACATGAGCCCTCAAATCCTCAAAAAGTTATATAGTTGCACCACTGAGAGCATCTTGACTGGCTACATAACCACTTTTTATGGCAACTTTTTATAGCAACTGCTTGGCATATAGAGGGTAGTGTGTACTGCCCAGTACATCACTGGGGCCGAGCTCCCTACCATCCAGGACCTCTATACCAGGTGTCAGAGGAAGTCCCTAAAAATTGAAAGCGGTACCAATGCACTAAGTCTGGAACCAACAGGACCCTGAATAACTTCTTCCCCCAATCCATAAGACTGCCAAATATACTGAACATAAATATAAACGCAACATGCAACAATTTCATTGAGTTTAGTGAGTTCCAGTCCACATGAGAAAATCAGTCAATTGAAATAAATTAATTAGGCCCTAATCTATGGATTTCACATGACTGGGAATACAGATATGCATATGTTGGTCACAGATACAGTACTTTTAAAAAAGGGCCTCACAATGGGCCTCAGGATTTCGTCCCGGTCTATTTTTCATTGGACGTAGTGCCAAATTCTCTAAAATGACGGCGGTGGCTTATAGTAGAGAAATTAACATGAAATCATCTGGCAACAGGTCTGATGGGCATCATTCCTGCAGTCAGCATGCCAATTGCACGCTCCCTCAAAACTTGAGACATCTGTGGCATTGTGTTATGTGACAAACTGCATATTTTAGAGTGGTCTATTTTTGTCCCCAGCACAAGGTGCACCTGTGTAATGATAATGCTGTTTAATCAGCTTCTTGATATGCCCCACCTGTCAGGTGTATGGATTATATTGACAAAGGAGAAATGCTCACTAACAGGGATATAAACAAATGTGTTCAGTGTAGTTAGTTAAATATTTAACCAAATAGAGGCTGCTGCTACTGTTTATTATCTATCCTGTTGCCTTGCCATTTTATTCCTAGTTATATGTAAATATCTACCTTGACTCAGTACTGGTACCCTGTGTATGTATCCAAGTTATCATTACCCATTGTGTATTTATTATTACTTTTATTATTACGTGTTAGTACTTTTCAATTATTTCTCTATTTTCTTTCTCTTTGCATTGTTGGGAAGGACTCGTAAGCATTTCACTGTTAGTCTACTCCTGATGTTTACGAAACATTTGACAAATAACATTTGATTTGATTGATTTGATTCTGAATTTTGATTTTCAGAAGCCCCTCACTTCAGCGACTTGTACTTTTCTCCCTTTTCAACTTGTATGCTATTCATGGGCCTTGGAGACAGACGCATACTTAAATACAAGTTTCCACTTTCCCAAGCACTGGGTGTTTGTTGCATAAACACACAGGCGCACAAGCACACACACACGCACACTCATACATAAACATTCCATCTGTGGTGCCTTTTCTCCTTGAGCAATGCTAAGATAATTTTTGGGGAGAAATGCCCAAGAGAAAACATTTAAAAGCAAAGGGTGACAATGTTCATTATCGTCACTTTCTCATGCGCGCCTAGAGCGAGTGCTGGCACCGAGAGACAGAGAGGAGGAATAGAGAAGAGAGGATGAGGAGTAGGAGGAGAAGAAGCCTCTTGGGAGACTGCTCATCCCTTGGGGGGTCTATGGGAAGGGTAGGGGGGGGTTCAAGACCAGCCCCCCTCCGCCTCCTTTATAAAATGTATGTGACCCCATTCCATCAAATGTATCATGTGGTTTAGTAGCACAAACAGGTGTGTGTGTTTGTTTGCATATGTGTGGTTTCCGACATGCCCAGTTGAACAAACAACATGTTCTCCCGCACCAAGCCATGTCCGTCTGTCTATGCCGATGTGGTTTGATATCAATGACTCACACATACAGGTACCCACATCGGTCATTCTCCCTCTCCCTCACTCTCCATCCCCCAGTCTGTCAAAGACACTCAAAGGCTCACACTGCAGGTGTGTAGCAACATTAATTATCTTCTTCCCTATCTCCTCTCCTTCTTTCCCTCTCTCCTCTCCTTCTTTCACTCTCTCTCTCATCGACACATACAGTACCAGTCAAAAGTTTGGACACACCTAATCTTTCAAGGGTTTATCTTTATTTTAGTATATTTTCAACATAGTAATAGAGAAGATATCAAAACTATGAAATAACACATATGGAATCATGTAGGTACCAACAAAAAAGTGTAAACAAATCAAAATATATTTTATATTTGAGATTCTTCAAAGTAGCCACCCTTTGCCTTGATGACAGCTTTGCACACTCTTGGCATTCTCTCAACCAGCTTCACCTGGAATGCTTTTCCAACAGTCTTGAAGGAGTTCCCACATATGCTGAGCACTTTTTGGCTGCTTTTCCTTCAATCTGTGGTGGAAACGCATCCCAAACCATCTCAATTGGGTTGAGGTAGGGTGATTGTAGAGGCCAGGTCATCTGATGCAGCACTCCATCACTCTCCTTCTTGGTCAAATAGCCCTTACACAGCCTGGAGGTGCATTGGGTCATTGTCCTGTTAAAAAACAAATGATAGTCCCACTAATCGCAAACCAGATGGGATGGCGTATCGCGGCAGAATGCTGTGGTAGCCATGCTGGTTAAGCATGCCTGGAACTCTAAATAAATCACAGATAGTGTCACCAGCAAAGCACCCCCACACCATCACACCTCCTCCTCTATGCTTCACGGTGGGAACCATACATGCAGAGATCATCTGTTCACCTGCTCTGCGTCTCACAAAGACACGGCAGTTGGAACCAATAATCTCAAATTTTGACTCCAAACCAAGGAAAGATTTCCCCCGGTCTAATGTCTGTTGCCCGTGTTTCTTTCGACCATTAAGGCCTGATTCACCCAGTCTGCTCTGAACAGTTGATGCTGAGATGTCTGTTAATTGAACTCTGAAGCATTTATTTAGGCTGAAATTTCTGAAGGTGGTAACTCTAATGAATTTATCCTCTGCAGCAGAGGTAACTGTGGGTCTTCCTTTCCTGCGGCAGTCCTCATGAAAGCCAGTTATCATAGCGCTTGATGGTTTTTACGACTGCAAATAAGAAACTTTCTAAGTTCTTGACATTTTCTGGATTGACATACCTTCATGTCTTAAAGTAATGATGGACTGTGGTTTCTCTTTGCATATTTGAGCTGTTCTTGACATAATATGGACTTGGTCTTTTACCAAATAGGGCTATCTTCTGTATATCACCCCTACCTTGTCACAACACAACTGATTGGCTCAAACGCATTAAGAAGGAAAGTAATTCCACAAATTACATTTTAAGGCACACCTGTTAATTGAAATGCATTCCAGGTGACTACCTCGAAGCTGGTTGAGAGAATGCCAAGAGTGTGCAAAGCTGTCATCAAGGCAAAGTGTGGCTACTTTGAGGAATCTCAGATATAAAATATATTTCGATATATTAATGCTTTTTTGGTTACTACATGATTCCATATGTGTTATTTCATAGTGTTGATGTCTTCACTATTATTCTACAATGTAGAAAATAGTAAAACAATTAAGAAAAACGCTTAAATGAGTAGGTGTGTCCAAACTTTTGACTGGTACTATATATGCCATGAAATACCCACATACATGTTCTTCATACTCTCTCTCTTTCTCTCCCTCTCTTTTCCTGGGTCAGAAATGCTATTATATGTGTGATGAGCTGTCAGTGAGGTATGGCAGCCCAGTACTGTGTGTTCTCCCAGGTCTTCATGTGGAACACGTTTCTACTGTAAGGAATGTAGAGGAGGTAATTGGATCCAGGAGATTGCTTTGGGAAGACGGGATGGTGGAGGAGAAGAAAAGGTAGAGAGCGATGAAGAGAAGAGCTCTTCTATTAAGAGAAAACGAGTGTTTGGGAAACTTCTTCATCCTCATTCACTCACCCTCTCTCAGTATCTGAAATATATTTTTTCTCTCTTGCTCCCTCTCTCTCTGAAACCTATTCCTCTCTCTCTCTCGCTCTCTCTGAATGAGAACGAACCTTGTGAATGATATTCGGCTAAACTAAAGTAAATAGTTTAGCAGTCTCATCGGAGTGGAGGTGTGAGGGAACATAGCGTCTGTGTGAGCATTAGGAGCTTAAATGCTTCCTCCGGGCCCAGTTCCAAAGCAGCGTCGGGTTCACCTAATCAGGAACCCACTACCCATCACCCCCTTGGAGCCAACAGGAGTTACAGTGAATTGAAATGCAGCTACTGGGATGAAGTACGGCTACTGGGATGAAGTACGGCTACTGGGATAAAGTACGGCTACTGGGATGAAGTACGGCTACTGGGATGAAGTACGGCTACTGGGATGAAGTACGGCTACTGGGATGAAGTACGGCTACTGGGATGAAGTACGGCTACTGGGATAAAGTACGGCTACTGGGATGAAGTCACGGCTACTGGGATGAAGTACGGCTACTGGGATGAAGTACGGCTACTGGGATGAAGTACGGCTACTGGGATAAAGTACGGCTACTGGGATGAAGTACGGCAACTGGGATAAAGTACGGCTACTGGGATGAAGTACGGCTACTGGGATGAAGTACGGCTACTGGGATGAAGTACGGCTACTGGGAGGAAGTAAGGCTACTGGGAAGAAGTACGGAACCATTTGGTTAATTCTGTCGTAATAATAGTGTTTACCTTCCACCTATTTCTATCTTCTATTTCTTCCTCTCTTTTCTACCTCTCCCACACACTCGCTTCAAATAGGAGGGTTTTTCATCCATCTCCCTTGAATTCTGTTTCATCATAGAGACTCAGTGCTTTGAAAGGGAGAGAGAGAGGAGGAATGCTAGAGCAAGAGGATGAGTGATTGAGAGGGGGAAAGATGAACAGAAGTCACACTCTCCCGGACCTTTTGAAGGATGTACCTCGAAGTCATTGGGTCCCTGTGGTCTTTTGAACAACTCTGTAATTGTAAGTGTGTGTGTGTGTGTGTGTGTGTGTGTGTGTGTGTGTGTGTGTGTGTGTGTGTGTGTGTGTGTGTGTGTGTGTGTGTGTGTGTGTGTGTGTGTGTGTGTGTGTGTGTGTGTGTGTGTGTGTGTGTGTGTGTGTGTGTGTGTGTGTGCGTTTGTGTGTGTGCGTGTAAGAGTGAGTCACTTCCCCCTAAGAATAGCATACGGTCCTGGAAGGCCACTATAGTTTCTTTGAAAAAACATTTACTAAGGCCTAGCCTCTTCACATGTGCTATGGGTACAGTGTGGTGGCAGTAAAACACCAATGGGGACAGGGAATCTAGCCTAGTGCATCAAGCTCTGACTGTGCATTTGCAGTTTCTTTGAAGAACAATCCAAGCTGTGTATAGGGTCGTGACCTTAAGAAGCTACACTGAACAAAAATATAAACGCAGCATGCAACAATTTTAAAGATTTTACTGAGTTACAGTTTATAAAAGGAAATCAGTCAATCCAAATCAATTCATCGGGCTCTAATCTTTGGATTTCAAATGACTGGGAATACAGATATGCATCCGTTGGTCACAGATACCTTAAAAATGTAGGTAGGAGTGTGGATCAGAAAACCAGTCAGTATCTGGTGTGACCACCATTTTCCTCATGCAGCGTGACACATCTCCATGGCATAGAGTTGATCAGGCTGTTGATTGTGGCCTGTGGAATGTTCCCCCATGGCTGTGCGAAGTTGCTGGATATTGGCGGGAACTGTAACACTCTGTCGTACACATTGGTCCAGAGCATCCCAAACTAGCTCAAAGGATTTATATTTTTGTTTAGCATAGATATATGTTCCGGACCTGAATACAGTAGTGATGGTGGTAATATTAATGCATTTGTAGGGAGTTTCACTTATAATGAACAAAAATATAAACGCAACATGTAAAGTGTTGGTCCCATGTTTCATGAGCTGAAACAAAAGATCCCATAAATGTTAATATGCATAAAAACCTTAATTCTCTTACATTTTGTGCACACATTTCTTTACATCTCTGCTCGTGAGCATTTCTCCTTCGCCACGATAATCCATCCACCTGACAGGTGTGGAATATCAAGAGGTTTGGCATATCGTAAGCTGCCTCTAACGTCATTTTAGAGAATATGGCATTATGTCCAACCAGCCTCACAACCGCAGACCAGATATAACCACGCCAGCCCAGGACCTCCACATCCAGCTTCTATAACTGTGGGATTGTCTGAGGGGGTGCTGAGGAATATTTATGTCTGTAATAAAGCCCTTTTGTGGGAAAAACAAATTCTGATTGGCTGGGACTGACTCCCCATTTGGTCGGCCTGGCTACCAAGTGGGTGGGCCCATGCCCTCCCAGGCCCACCGATGGCTAAGCCTTTGCCCAGTCAGGTGAAATCCATAGATTAGGCCCTAATGAGTTTATTTCAATTGACTGATTTCCTTATTTGAACTACAACTCAGTAAAATCTTTGAAATTGTTGCATGTTGCGTTTCTATTTGGATGTCTTTGATGTATCAGTTGTAGCCTAGTGGTTAGATGTATGACCTGGTAGTGATAGTAGGGACCAGAAGGGCTGTTGAGTCAAACCCCAGGTCCTCTGGTGCCCTTGACTCAGCAACTTCACCTGAATTGTACTATAGTGTACATTTAACTAACTGTATGTACAAAACTGTTTAGCTAAATAATTGTGTGTGTGTGCACATGGTTTTTCTTCTAAGAATAGCAGAGGAGCTATTGTGGAGCTCCATGGAAAAGGTTGTGTGACATTCACTGGAAGACAGGGCTATATCTTCCACTCCTCCAGTCTGTTTCACGCTGGCCCCATTCACTGGAAGACAGGGCTATATGTTCCACTCCTCCAGTCTGTTTCACGCTGGCCCCATTCACTGGAAGACAGGGCTATATCTTCCACTCCTCCAGTCTGTTTCACGCTGACCCCATTCACTGGAAGACAGGGCTATATCTTCCACTCCTCCAGTCTGTTTCACGCTGGCCCCATTCACTGGAAGACAGGGCTATATCTTCCACTCCTCCAGTCTGTTTCACGCTGGCCCCATTCACTGGAAGACAGGGCTATATCTTCCACTCCTCCAGTCTGTTTCACGCTGGCCCCATTCACTGGAAGACAGGGCTATATCTTCCACTCCTCCAGTCTGTTTCACGCTGACCCCATTCACTGGAAGACAGGGCAATATCTTCCACTCCTCCAGTCTGTTTCACGCTGGCCCCATTCACTGGAAGACAGGGCTATATCTTCCACTCCTCCAGTCTGTTTCACGCTGGCCCCATTCACTGGAAGACAGGGCTATATCTTCCACTCCTCCAGTCTGTTTCACGCTGGCCCCATTCACTGGAAGACAGGGCTATATCTTCCACTCCTCCAGTCTGTTTCACGCTGGCCCCATTCACTGGAAGACAGGGCTATATCTTCCACTCCTCCAGTCTGTTTCACGCTGGCCCCATTCACTGGAAGACAGGGCTATATGTTCCACTCCTCCAGTCTGTTTCACGCTGGCCCCATTCACTGGAAGACAGGGCTATATCTTCCACTCCTCCAGTCTGTTTCACGCTGACCCCATTCACTGGAAGACAGGGCTATATCTTCCACTCCTCCAGTCTGTTTCACGCTGGCCCCATTCACTGGAAGACAGGGCTATATCTTCCACTCCTCCAGTCTGTTTCACGCTGGCCCCATTCACTGGAAGACAGGGCTATATCTTCCACTCCTCCAGTCTGTTTCACGCTGGCCCCATTCACTGGAAGACAGGGCTATATCTTCCACTCCTCCAGTCTGTTTCACGCTGACCCCATTCACTGGAAGACAGGGCAATATCTTCCACTCCTCCAGTCTGTTTCACGCTGGCCCCATTCACTGGAAGACAGGGCTATATCTTCCACTCCTCCAGTCTGTTTCACGCTGGCCCCATTCACTGGAAGACAGGGCTATATCTTCCACTCCTCCAGTCTGTTTCACGCTGGCCCCATTCACTGGAAGACAGGGCTATATCTTCCACTCCTCCAGTCTGTTTCACGCTGGCCCCATTCACTGGAAGACAGGGCTATATCTTCCACTCCTCCAGTCTGTTTCACGCTGGCCCCATTCACTGGAAGACAGGGCTATATGTTCCACTCCTCCAGTCTGTTTCACGCTGGCCCCATTCACTGGAAGACAGGGCTATATGTTCCACTCCTCCAGTCTGTTTCACGCTGGCCCCATTCACTGGAAGACAGGGCTATATCTTCCACTCTTCCAGTCTGTTTCACGCTGACCCCATTCACTGGAAGACAGGGCAATATCTTCCACTCCTCCAGTCTGTTTCACGCTGACCCCATTCACTGGAAGACAGGGCTATATCTTCCACTCCTCCAGTCTGTTTCACGCTGACCCCATTCACTGGAAGACAGGGCTATATCTTCCACTCCTCCAGTCTGTTTCACGCTGGCCCCATTTACTGGAAGACAGGGCTATATCTTACACTCCTCCAGTCTGTTTCACGCTGGCCCCATTCACTGGAAGACAGGGCTATATCTTCCACTCCTCCAGTCTGTTTCACGCTGGCCCCATTCACTTGTTCCTCTCCCTTTTTCATGAAGGGAGGGAGGTTGTTAATCAAATGGATTCTCAGAGCATCGCTCCGCTGTGTGTGTGTGTGTGTGTGTGTGTGTGTGTGTGTGTGTGTGTGTGTGTGTGTGTGTGTGTGTGTGTGTGTGTGTGTGTGTGTGTGTGTGTGTGTGTGTGTGTGTGTCATTGGAATAGTATTAGGGGGCATATTTGGGGATTGGGCTGTCTATCTATAAGCTGACCCTAGCACCTGTGACCTGGGATAAAAGAGTCCATGCAACAGTAATAATTGAAGCCATCTTGTGGAATACACCACAGAAAGTGATGTTTTGGTTGGGTAACATTGTCAACATACTACTGGTAATGGTTCTAAGTTGAAAAGAGCAGTACTAACAGTAACACAAGTCTTTTCTCAAAACAAATGTGTTTTTAGAATGTCTAAACTCTTGGATTGGTAGAGGATCAGGTAAATGTCCAATACAGATGTTGAGTCAGTGGGTTTTGGGAAGGAATATTGGTGAGTTGTTTTCATTGACCCGAAACCCTCCCATTTCCAGTACCCAGGTCCTAAAGGGTTCTGTGTTGTTTTCACTGACCCTAAACTCTCCCATTCCCAGTACCTAGGTCCTAAAGGATTCTGTGTTGTTATAATTGACCCTAAACGCTCCCATTCCCAGTACCTAGGTCCTAAAGGGTTCTGTGTTGTTTTCATTGACCCTAAACTATCCCATTCCCAGTACCTAGGTCCTAGAGGGCTCAATGCAAAGCCAATCCTCTTTCCTCCAATCCCCTCATGTGTGGAGAACATGGAATGAGAGGGGGCTAAGCCTAGAGCTTGGCGATATGGACAAAAATCCATATTGAGATAAATTGCCTGAATTGATGCGCTAACAATAAATAGAATGATAAGTTTATAACAATGTGCATGACAGTTTGTTCTTTATTCTCCTTTAAACTACTACTACTGGTTATAGCCATCAATTGTCCCATTAACACTAACCTATATTAGTAAATGTATTTCATTTCAAACTCTGTATTATAGGCTACTTGTCCTAATGAACGATATCAGCAAAATGCCTGGGATAAGTGATCGGTATGGTCGGTGTTGATCATTTTCGGTTTATCGTCCCAGCTCTAGCTTAGCCCTTTGTAATCACACACACAGACACTCACACACACACACACACAAATCAACTTGCATATATAAACACACTCAATCTTGTATGAAACTATACTGTATATGATCCAGAATTCAAGATAGCTGCCATCCATCTAAGTTGAGTCAGGATTTCTAGGTTGGGCTGACACATTTTTGACACCCTCTTTTAACATTGGGCCTTTCATTGCCGAGTCACTGCCCCGCTATAAAGGAAACAGGTGCATGGTCTCTCACGCTAGCTTGTTTTTAGCTTCTCCACATCTACTGCTAAGGGCCGAATACAGAGGTGAGAAGTTCTCTGGCTGGGCAGAGAACCAGGCGCAAAGTGCTCAAGGCTTGCCCAAACCGAGCCTCGGGACATGGCTTGACTTTAAAGGAGCCTGCCTGGACCGTTCAGCCGTCGACAACTTTGACTCACACTTCCAACACTCCCAGCCTACTAATTAGCCACTAGGCTAACCCTCCAAGTTAGCGATTAGCTGTTAGAGGCTAACACATTCTTTCAAATAGGGGGGCTTTGCTGTTCCAGGTGGGTTCCCTGGCTGGATGTCCCCCGCTTCAGGAACACACAGGACTGGGGCAGGCATTGTGTCGTGCCAGTAGCCCTGGGCATTAGTGGAACAGACAGCTCTCCCTGGGACAGGTGGAGCTAGGCCAGTGGTCCATTAGCGGCCAGTCTCTGTACAGCAAGTCCAGCTTGACCGTCTGGCTTGACCGCACGCATGCCAAGACCACAAGAGCTAGGGAGCCAAGACAATGGGCCTATACAGACAGGAGCAGGGAGTCTGGTTGGAACTGAAGCCAACTGAGATTAGCCACAGGGGAGAGTAAACAACAGAAAAACAGGGCTGTGGGGTTTGCATCCACAAATGGGCTTCAATCAGTGACGCTGCTAGCTGGGAAGCAAATGCCTTCTTTGCCCTCGACTGACAGGATGAGGGAGAGGGAGAGGGAAAAGAAGAGAGAGGAATAGAGTCCAACTTTCTATTCCACACCACACACATTGAATGACTCAGATCTGTCCTGACAGCCTACTAATGTCAGCCCACTAACCAATTATATTATCAGGCTGCCTACTAATGTCATCCCAATGACCAATTATATTATCAGGCTGCCTACTAATGTCAGCCCACTAACCAATTATATTATCAGGCTGCCTACTAATGTCAGCCCACTAACCAATTATATTATCAGGCTGCCTACTAATGTCATCCCAATGACCAATTATATTATCAGGCTGCCTACTAATGTCTGCCCACTAACCAATTATATTATCAGGCTGCCTACTAATGTCATCCCAATGACCAATTATATTATCAGGCTGCCTACTAATGTCATCCCAATGACCAATTATATTTTCAGACTGCCTACTAATGTCAGCCCACTAACCAATTATATTTTCAGGCTGCCTACTAATGTCAGCCCACTAACCAATTATATTATCAGGCTGCCTACTAATGTCAGCCCACTAACCAATTATATGTTCAAATCAAATCAAATCAAATCAAATTTTATTAGTCACATACACATGGTTAGCAGATGTTAATGCGAGTGTAGCGAAATGCTTGTGCTTCTAGTTCCGACAATGCAGTAATAACCAACAAGTAATCTAACCTAACAATTCCACAACTACTACCTTATACACACACACAAGTGTAAAGGGATAAAGAATATGTACATAAAGATATATGAATGAGTGGTGGTACAGAACGGCATGGCAAGATGCAGTAGATGGTATAGAGTACGGTATATACATATGAGATGAGTACTGTAGGGTATGTAAACATAAAGTGGCATAGTTTAAAGTGGCTAGTGGTACATGTATTACATAAAGATGGCAAGATGCAGTAGATGATATAGAGTACAGTATATACATATGAGATGGGTAATGTAGGGTATGTAAACATTATATTAAGTGGCATTGTTTAAAGTGGCTAGTGGTACATTTTTACATAATTTCCATCAATTCCCATTTTTAAAGTGGCTGGAGTTGAGTCAGTATGTTGGCAGCGGCCGCTAAATGTTAGTGGTGGCTGTTTAACAGTCTGATGGCCTTGAGATAGAAGCTGTTTTTCAGTCTCTCGGTCCCTGCTTTGATGCACCTGTACTGACCTCGCCTTCTGGATGATAGCGGGGTGAACAGGCAGTGGCTTGGGTGGTTGTTGTCCTTGATGATCTTTATGGCCTTCCTGTGACATCGGGTGGTGTAGGTGTCCTGGAGGGCAGGTAGTTTGCCCCCGGTGATGCGTTCTGCAGACCTCACTACCCTCTGGAGAGCCTTACGGTTGTGGGCGGAGCAGTTGCCGTACCAGGCGGTGATACAGCCCGACAGGATGCTCTCGATTGTGCATCTGTAGAAGTTTGTGAGTGCTTTTGGTGACAAGCCGAATTTCTTCAGCCTCCTGAGGTTGAAGAGGCGCTGCTGCGCCTTCTTCACAACGCTGTCTGTGTGGGTGGACCAATTCAGTTTGTCCGTGATGTGTACACCGAGGAACTTAAAACTTTCCACCTTCTCCACTACTGACCCGTCAATGTGGATAGGGGGGTGCTCCCTCTGCTGTTTCCTGAAGTCCACAATCATCTCCTTTGTTTTGTTGACGTTGAGTGTGAGGTTATTTTCCTGACACCACACTCCGAGGGCCCTCACCTCCTCCCTGTAGGCCGTCTCGTCGTTGTTGGTAATCAAGCCTACCACTGTAGTGTCATCCGCAAACTTGATGATTGAGTTGGAGGCGTGCATGGCCACGCAGTCGTGGGTGAACAGGGAGTACAGGAGAGGGCTCAGAACGCACCCTTGTGGGGCCCCAGTGTTGAGGATCAGCGGGGTGGAGATGTTGTTACCTACCCTCACCACCTGGGGGCGGCCCGTCAGGAAGTCCAGGACCCAGTTGCACAGGGCGGGGTCGAGACCCAGGGTCTCGAGCTTGATGACGAGTTTGGAGGGTACTATGGTGTAATCGATGAACAGCATTCTCACATGGGTATTCCTCTTGTCCAGATGGGTTAGGGCAGTGTGCAGTGTGGTTGCGATTGCGTCGTCTGTGGACCTTCAGGCTGCCTACTAATGTCAGCGCTTTAATGATTCAAACAGCCGACCAATAAGCCTGTTACAAGTGCTTAGCAAACGTTTGTAAAAAAGTGTGTTCAATCAAATACGAAGTTATTTTACAGAAAACAAATTAACAACACACTGTTAGTATGCTTATAGGGAAAGGCAATTAACATGCTCAGACTTGACACAAATGACTGATGATTGGCTGAAATAAATTGACAGAAGAGCGTAGGAGCTGTTTTGTTAAACTTCAGTGCAGCTTTTGATGTCATTGATCATAACTTTTTACTGAAAAAAATTGTTTTGGATTTGCATCCTCTGCCTTATTAAGTATTGAGGGTTACCTATCTAATAGAACACAGAGGGGTTTTGTTCATGGAAGCCTCTTTCATGTAAATTCAGTTGAGTGTGGCGTACCACAGGGCAGTCGGGTAGGGCAATTATTGTTTTCTGTTTTTACAAATGACCTTTCACAGACCTTGAATAAAGACTGTGTGTCTACGTACGCTGACAACTCAACAGGCTGCAACAATAAAATAACTGAGACACTTAACATAGAGCTCCAGTCAGTTTTAGAATGGGTAACTACTGTAGCAATAGGCTGATGCTAAATATTACCAAACAAATCAAGGCATCATTTATGGGACAAATCACCCGCTCAACACTGAACCTCGTTTCGATCTATTATTGAATAATGTAGCTATTGAGCAAGTTGAGGAGACTAAACTGCTGGGTGTAACCCTAGATAGCAAGCTGTCATGGTCAAAACATATAGACTCAATGGTTGCTAAAATGGGAAAAGGTCTGTCCATGATAACGAGTTGCTCTGCCTTCTTGACATCTCAGTCGACCAGACAGGTCCTACGGGCCCTAGTTTTGTCGCACCTGGACTACTACCCAGCTGTGTGGTCATGTGCGGCAAAGAAGGACATAGGTAAATTGCAGTTGGTCCAGAAAAAGCAGCACATATCGCACTTAGATGTACACAAAGGGAAAGTGTCAGTAACATGCATGTCAGTTTCTACTGGCTCAAAGTTGAGGAGATATTGACTGCATCACTATTGGTCTTTGTGAGGTGTTGATGTGTTGAAGGTAGTGAACTGTCTGTTCAAGCAGTTGACACACAGTTCGGACACTCATCGGTACAACACAAGACATGCAACCAGAGGTCTCTTCACAGTCCCCAGGTCCAGACCAAAGGCTGGGAAACACACATAATTAAACAGTGCCAAGACTACATGGAACTCTGTCACCACAAGTAACTCAAGCTAGCAATTAAACCAGTTTTAAAAAACTAATAATATACCAATTTAGTGCACTAAGGGGACTGTGAAGAGATACAGCCATTGAATATATATATTGTATTGAAATTTGCACTGTACTTTAAATTAGACCTAGATTTTGTTTGTATGTACTGATATGTAAGCTATGTGTGACGTTTTAAATGTACAGTTGAAGTCAAACATTTACATACACTTAGCTTGGTGTCATTAAAACTCATTTTATTAACCACTTCACAAATTTCTTGTTAACAAACTATAGTTTTGGCATGTCGGTTAGGACATCTTCTTTGTGCACGACACAAGTAATTTTTCCCAACAATTGTTTACAAAAAGATTATTTCACTTATCATTCACTGTTTGGCCATAATGACCATTGTTATTTTTGGAGGAAAAAGGGGGAGGCTTGCAAGCCGAAGAACACCATCCCAACCGTGAAGCACGGGGGTGGCAGCATCATGATGTGGGGGTGCTTTGCTGCAGGAGGGACTGGTGCACTTCACAAAATTGATGGCAATGATGTGGATATATTGAAGCAACATCTCAAAACATCAGTCAGGAAGTTAAAGTTTGGTCACAAATGGGCCTTCCAAATGGACATTGACCCCAAGCATACTTCCAAAGTTGTGGCAAAATGGCTTAAGAACAACAAAGTCAAGGTATTGGAGTGGCCATCACAAAGCCCTGACCTCAATCCCATTGAAAATTTGTGGGCAGAACTGAAAAAGTGTGTGCGAGCAAGGATCCTATAAACCTGACTCAGTTACACAAGCTCTGTCAGGAGGAATGGGCCAAAATTCACCCAACTTATTGTGGGAAGCTTGTGGAAGGCTACCTGGAACGTTTGACCCAAGTTAAGCAATTCAAAGGCAATGCTACCAAATACTAATGGAGTGTATGTACACTTCCGACTTCAACTGTATAACACATTAGATCTGGTAAAAGATAATACAAATAAAAAGCATTAGATTTTTTTTTGTACCATCATCTTTGAAATGCAAGAGAAAGGCCATAATATATTATTCCAGCCCAGGCGCAATTTATATTTTGGCCACTAGAAGACAGCAGGATATATGCAAAGTTTTTTCTGATCCAATGAACCATTGCATTTCTGTTCAAAACTGCCTAATTGTTTTATTAATACATTTTCAAGTTATTAACTGTGCATTCTCCTCAAACAATGGCATGGTACTCATGCCCAGGATCCCTGCTAATATGTGTGCCTTAGGCATGCTGCAAGGAGGCATGAGGACTGCAGATGTGGCCAGGGCAATACATTGCAATGTCCATACTGTGAGACGCCTAAGACAGCGCTACAGGGAGACAGGACGGACAGCTGATCATCCTCGCAGTGGCAGACCACATGTAACAACACCTGCAGAGGATCGGTACATCCAAACATCACACCTGCGGCACAGGTACAGGATAGCAACAACAACTGCCCGAGTTACACCAGGAACGCACAATCCCTCCATCAGTGCTCAGACTGTCCACAATAGGCTGAGAGAGGCTGGACTGAGAGCTTGTAGGCCTGTTGTAAGGCAGGTCCTCACCAGACATCACCGGCAACTACGTCGCCTATGGGCACAAACCCACCGTCGCTGGACCAGACAGGACTGGCAAAAAGTGCTCTTCAATGATGAGTCGCAGTTTTGTCTCACCAGAGGTGATGGTCGGATTTGCGTTTATCGTCGAAAGAATGAGCGTTACACCGAGGCCTGTACTCTGGAGCGGGATCGATTTGGAGGTGGAGGGTCCGTCATGGTCTGGGACGGTGTGTCACAGCATCATCGGACTGAGCTTGTTGTCATTGCAGGCAATCTCAATGCTGTGCGTTACAGGGAAGACATCCTCCTCCCTCATGTGGTACCCTTCCTGCAGGCTCATCCTGACATGACCCTCCAGCATGACAATGCCACCAGCCACACTGCTCGTTCTGTGTGTGATATCCTGCAAGACAGGAATGTCAGTGTTCTGCCATGGCCAGCAAAGAGCCTGGATCTCAATCCTTTGAGCACGTCTGGGACCTGTTGGACCGGCGGGGTGAGGGCTAGGGCCATTCCCCCAGAAATGTCTGGGAACTTGCAGGTGCCTTGGTGGAAGAGTGGGGTAACATCTCACAGCAAGAACTGGCTAATCTGGTGCAGTCCATGAGGAGGAGATGCACTGCAGTACTTAATGCAGCTGTTGGCCACACCAGATATTGACTGTTACTTTTTTGATTTTGACCCCCCCCTCTTTGTTCAGGGACACATTATTCAATTTCTGTTAGTCACAGGTCTGTGGAACTTGTTCAGTTCATGTCTCAGTTGTTGAATCTTGTTATATTCATACAAATATTTACACATGTTAAGTTTGCTGAAAAAAAACGCAGTTAACAGTGTGAGCACGTTTCTTTTTTTGAGTTGATATATATATATCTCACCCATCTACACCCATTTTTAAAAATGTTTGTAATGTAAAGAAAATGAAATAGAAAAAGCTCATTTACATTAGTATTCAGACCCCTGAGTCAATACTTTACAGGAGCACCTTTGCACATCTGGATTTGGTGATTTTCTCCCATTGTTTTCACTTTGTCATTATGGGGTATTGTGTGTAAATGGGTGAGCTTTTGTTTTATTTAATCCATGTTGAATGCAGGCTTTAACACAACAAAATCTAAAATAAGTCAAGGGGTATCGATACTTTCGGAAGGCACTGAATTCATTTCAGCCCACTAACCAAATATATTATCAGGCTGCCGCTACTCTACTCCACTGCATGGCTAGAACATTTTCCAGCTTTACAGGTTTTTAATCATTGTGTTCTCTAAAAACAAAAAATGGTATTTCCATTAACACTGGAGTCATCAGCCACCCATCAATGTTCCAAGGCTGAGCATCTAAAGCAATAGTTTATGACAGTACAGCCATCTTGTTCAATAGACAGCTTTTTAGATCATCTGTACTTCTCTAAAATATGCATAGTGTACAAAACATTAGGAACACCTGCTCTTTCCATGATATAGACTGACCACATGAATGCAGGTGAAAGCTATGATTCCTTATTGATGTCACCTGTTAAATCCACGTCAAGCAGTGTAGATGCAGGGGAGAAGATGGGTTAAAGAAGGATTTATAAGCCTTCAGACAATTGAGATAGATTGTGTATGTGTGCCATTCAGAGGGTGAATGGGCAAGCCAAAATATTTAGGTGCCTTTGAACGGGGTATGGTAGTAGGTGCCAGGTACACCGGTTTGTGTCAAGAACTGCAACGCTGCTGGGCTTTTCACGCTCAACAGTTTCCCTTGTGTATCAAGAATGGTCCACCACCCAAATGATGTAAAGCAACCTTGACACACTTGACACACAACTTGACACAACTGTGGGAAGCATTGGAGTCAACATGGGTCAGCATCCCTGTGGAACGCTTTCGACACCTAGTAGAGTCCATGTACCAATGAATTGAGGCTGTTCTGAGGGCAAAAGTGGGTGAAACTCAATATTAGGAAGGTGTTCCTAATGTTTTGTACACTCTGTGTATATTTGCCAGATAGACAGACACACAGACAAACAAACAAAGATAGACAGAGAACTCACTATCCTATAATATGTATTCAAGTCTGACTGTCTGCTGTATCTAAGAGACAACATTGGAAAGAGAGATATATGGGAGTAATATGAGAGTGGAGGAGAGGGGGAGGAGAGGGGGAGCGCGAGGAGAAAAGGATATGAAGAGAGGAGAGGGAGGATTGGAGTCAAGGAGAGGGAGGAGAGGTGGAGGAGAGGGGGGAGAGGAGGAGGAGAGGGAAGATAGTGAATATACTGCAGGAAGAGGGATCTCCATATGAGTTCCTGTCCCCTCTACTTCACTTTTCATTATTTTATGCTTGCTGCGTCTTTTTAAAGGTGCACTCCTTCTTTGTCATTTTCCTTCCTTGGGCTAATTTTTTTATCTTGTTCTCCCTCTCTCTCTCTCCGTGGCCTCGGTAGGGAGCCTGACGGGGTGTCGCTCCATGGACGGCTGCAGCTGCAGCTCCTACAACCAGAGGACCTACAGACTCTAAATATAGATAACTCACTGGGGTGTGTGTGTCTGTTTGAAACTCCTAGACACCATCATTCACACAGTTCACACAAACACCTGGCCACCCACACAGATTGTTCTCGCTATTCTCCACCAAACACAGAGTACTCCACGTCCACTTCCTGTACGTGAATACAGTGGGGCAAAAAAGTATTTAGTCAGCCACCAATTGTGCAAGTTCTCCCACTTAAAAAGATGAGAGAGGCCTGTAATTTTCATCATAGGTACACTTCAATTATGACAGACAAAATCAGAAAAAAAAATCCAGAAAATCACATTGTACGATTTTTAATGAATTTAATTACAAATTATGGTGGAAAATAAGTATTTGGTCACCTACAAACAAGCAAGATTTCTGGCTCTCACAGACCTGTAACTTCTTCTTTAAGTGGCTGCTCTGTCCTCCACTCGTTACCTGTATTAATGGCACCTGTTTGAACTTGTTATCAGTATAAAAGACACCTGTCCACAACCTCAAACAGTCACACTCCAAACTCTACTATGGCCAAGACCAAAGAGCTGTCAAAGGACACCAGAAACAAAATTGTAGACCTGCACCAGGCTGGGAAGACTGAATCTGCAATAGGTAAACAGCTTGGTTAGAAGAAATCAACTGTGGGAGCAATTATTAGGAAATGGAAGACATACAAGACCACTGATAATCTCCCTCGATCTGGGGCTCCACGCAAGATCTCACCCCGTGGGGTCAAAATGATCACAAGAACGGTGAGCAAAAATCCCAGAACCACACGGGGGGACCTAGTGAATGACCTGCAGAGAGCTGGGACCAAAGTAACAAAGCCTACCATCAGTAACACACTACGCCGCCAGGGACTCAAATCCTGCAGTGCCAGACGTGTCCCCCTGCTTAAGCCAGTACATGTCCAAGCCCGTCTGAAGTTTGCTAGAGAGCATTTGGATGATCCAGAAGAAGATTGGGAGAATGTCATATGGTCAGATGAAACCAAAATAGAACTTTTTGGTAAAAACTCAACTCGTCGTGTTTGGGGGACAAAGAATGCTGAGTTGCATCCAAAGAACACCATACCTACTGTGAAGCATGGGGGTGGAAACATCATGCTTTGGGGCTGTTTTTCTGCAAAGGGACCAGGACGACTGATCCGTGTAAAGGAAAGAATGAATGGGGCCATGTATCGTGAGATTTTGAGTGAAAACCTCCTTCCATCAGCAAGGGCATTGAAGATGAAACGTGGCTGGGTCTTTCAGCATGACAATGATCCCAAACACACCGCCCAGGCAACGAAGGAGTGGCTTCGTAAGAAGCATTTCAAGGTCCTGGAGTGGCCTGGCCAGTCTCCAGATCTCAACCCCATAGAAAATCTTTGGAGGGAGTTGAAAGTCCGTGTTGCCCAGCAACAGCCCCAAAACATCACTGCTCTAGAGGAGATCTGCATGGAGGAATGGGCCAAAATACCAGCAACAGTGTGTGAAAACCTTGTGAAGACTTACAGAAAACATTTGATCTCTGTCATTGCCAACAAAGGGTATATAACAAAGTATTGAGATAAACTTTTGTTATTGACCAAATACTTATTTTCCACCATAATTTGCAAATAAATTCATTAAAAATCGTACAATGTGATTTTCTGGAATTTTTTTTCTGATTTTGTCTGTCATAGTTGAAGTGTACCTATGATGAAAATTACAGGCCTCTCTCATCTTTTTAAGTGGGAGAACTTGCACAATTGGTGGCTGACTAAATACTTTTTTGCCCCACTGTATAAAACATGTTATAATAACAGCAGTTTTTTTTATTGCTTTCTTTTCACTGTATGTGATACATTTTCACAACTCTTAGTACAAAACTCCAAACTGATCACACAACGCAGCCAGTCTCATTCAAAACCAGTCATGGTGCATTCATTTGGATTGTAAACATCTCTCACCACACAACCATTGACTCAAAATATAAGTTTATTGTGAAATGTATTGAGAACATTGGTTTATTATAAAATCTTTTAACTACCAGTTAATAATCTAATAGGAAACAATGCAGATATATTTTTCAAATCGCCCTTAGAAGTGCTGAAAGTAATATGCTACAGTGTTGTAAATTACAGTAGATTGAAGTTCACATTAGGCAATACACTTACATGACCCAACAAAAAAAAGTAGTTGTACTGTCGGTAATCAAATGTAAGAAATGTAATGAAACAAATTAAATGAATGAAAATACAACAATGTTTAGCACTCATTCATTTGCATCAAGCCTGTCTTGAGCATTTGTCCATAAATTCTCATCCACATGACAGTTAATGTCCTCACTGTTCATGCACCGCGGGTAAAAAACATTTAGCGTTACAGATCCAAGCTTGACATTGGTCTGCATTGATGTCATCATCAATGCATCATCCATGGCCAGGAGGAGGGTGACACGCTCACGGGGATGGTGATTGTACACCTTCCACCTCCAGGCTGAACAAATACCTCAATAGGGTTGAGGAAAGGAGAGTATGGGGTTAGGTATAGGGTCAAGGATGGGCCCCAAAACCATCCCTGAACCACCTCTGCATGTTGGAAACTGACATTGTACCACACAATGACATAGGTGACCACTTCACCTTGACAGGCCTGCTCAATTTCATTGAGAAACACAATGACGTGTGCAGCGTTGTAGGATTCAAGTAATGGCCTACGTCCTACCACACATTCATCAGCGATAGCTGCGCACATAGAGATGTTTCCTCCATATTGTCCAGGCACTTGGACGGTCGGCCGTTGACCGATGAGTTTCCACCCACGGCACTGAGTTTGGGCTAGGTTGAAGGCCGCTTCATCAACAAAGAAATACTTGTGATGGTTCACAGCAGTGTAGTTCCAATGTGATATTGTGAAGTAGCACGTGCATCAAATTGTAACAGTAATACTTTAAATAGTGCTGTAACTGAACATACTCGGCCAGCAGTTGTTTCCCCCGATCGTTGATTCTCCCAAGAGGCACCAGGTAAATGTGTTTCATAGATACATTACCTGGTGCCTCTTCAAAAGTTGAGTGATTGTTGGTAGGCTGATGGACACCACATTGGCAAGATGTCATCGTTCTCCTCAATGGCCTGCTTTATTTCAGACAGCCGTATGTCATTCCTGGCCCTCGACATTTCCACCACTGCTGGTCAGTCAGCACATGGACACCACCATGGGGTCTTCTGTCAATTCTGAGGGTAGATCAGATCATACTGTAAGAATATTGTCATATGTTTTGTGAATTTACATGCATTACAATATGTCATTTACTGTAAAGGTAATGGTAAAGCATATTGCATATCCTGCAGACTTACCAGTTATCTTGGCGAAATGTTCTCATAATCGAATTGACAGTTGATCTTTTCAAATGAGGGTGAACTAATCTGGCATCCTCTTCCATGGTAAGTCCTCTGTTTACCACATGTTCAACGATGATGGCCCAGACTCCATTAGACAACAGTTCCCTGCCTCCCTCTCTCTTATGTCTACTTCTTTGACACGGCCCATGCCCACCTCTTTGACCTCTTTGACGTGGGCCAAGCCCACCTCTTTGACGGGGGCCAAGCCCACCTCTTTGACCTCTTTGACGGGGGCCAAGCCCACCTCTTTGACCTCTTTGACGGGGGCCAAGCCCACCTCTTTGACCTCTTTGACGGGGGCCAAGCCCACCTCTTTGACCTCTTTGACGGGGGCCAAGCCCACCTCTTTGACCTCTGACGGGGCCCATGCCCACCTCTTTGAAGGGGGCCAAGCCCACCTCTTTGACCTCTTTGAAGGGGCCCATGCCCACCTCTTTGAAGGGGGCCAAGCCCACCTCTTTGAAGGGGGCCAAGCCCACCTCTTTGACCTCTTTGAAAGGGGCCAAGCCCACCTCTTTGACCTCTGACGGGGCCCATGCCCACCTCTTTGAAGGGGGCCAAGCCCACCTCTTTGAAGGGGGCCAAGCCCACCTCTTTGACCTCTTTGAAGGGGGCCAAGCACACCTCTTTGACCTCTTTGAAGGGGGCCAAGCCCACCTCTTTGATCTCTTTGAAGGGGGCCAAGCCCACCTCTTTGACGGGGCCCATGCCCACCTCTTTGACCTCTTTGACGGGCCCCTGTCCAAGAGCTCTTTGATTTCTTCCTTTCCCTTGCTGTCTATCTTGCTCCATGTTGAAAGAAATGTTCAAGTGTTCACACACCCCCTTTTTTATGGTGATCAATTCTGGTTACCACTATGTGAAATCAATTAGCAATAATGAGTAGTCGTTATGTATGGTTATCATACATGTAATTTAGATGTTTATACTTTACAGAAACACATTTTATTTCTGTAGCTCTGAAAACCTTTTATACAGTGCATTCGGAAAGTATTCAGAGCCCTTGACGTTTTTCACATTTTGTTACGTTACAGCCTTATTCTAAAATGTATTACGTAGTTTTTTCCCCCTCATCAATCTACACACAATATCCCACAATAAGACAACTGGTTTTTAGAAATGTTTGCAAATGTATTACAAAACCCCCCCCTGAAATATCACATTTACATAAGTATTCATACCCTTTACACAGTACTTTGTTGAAGCACCTTTGGCAGGTATTACATCCTCGAGTCTTATTGGGTATGACGCCACAAGCTTGGCACCTGTACATTTGGGAGTTCTTCTCCGCAGACCCTCTCAAGCTCTGTCAGGTTGGATGGGGAGCGTCGCTGCACAGCTATTTTCAGGTCTCTCCAGAAATGTTAGATCGGGCACAAGTCCGGGCTCTGGCGGGGTCACTAAAGGACATTCAGAGACTTGTCCCGAAGCAACTCCTGCGTTGTCTTGGCCATGTGCTTAGGGTCGTTGTCCTGTTGGAAGGTGAACCTTTGCCCCAGTCTGAGGTTCTGAGCGCTCTGGAGCAGGTTTTCATCAAGGATCTCTTTGCACTGTGCTCCGTTCATCTTTCCCTTAATCCTGACTCGTATCCCAGTCCCTGACATTGAAAAACATTCCCACAGCATGATGCTGCCACCACCATGCTTCACGGTAGGGATGGTGCCAGATAGGGATGGTGCCAGGTTTCCTCCAGACGTGACACGTGGCATTCAGTCCAAAGAGTTCAATCTTGGCTTTATCAGACCAGAGAATCTTGTTTCTTATGGTCTGAGAGTCTTTAGGGGCCTTTTGGCAAACTTCAAGCGGGCTGTCATGTGCCTTTTACTGAGAAGTAGCTTCTGTTGGGCCACTCTACCAGAAAGGCCTGATTGCTGGAGTGCTGCAGAGACGGTTGTCCTTCTGAAAGATTATCCCATCTCCACAGATGAAATCTAGAGATCTGTCAGAGTGACCATCGGGTTCTTGGTCACCTCCCTGACAAAGGCCTTTCTCCCCCAATTGCTCAGTTTGGCTGTGCGGCCAGCTCTATGAATAGTCTTGTTGGTTCTTCCATTTAAGAATGATGGAGGCCATTGTGTTCTTGGGGACCATCAATGCTGCAGAAATGTTTCGGCACCCTTACCCAGATCTGTGCCTCGACACAATTCTGTCAAACAAGTCTCTGAATGTCCTTCAACCTCAAGGCTTAGTTTTTGCTCTGACATGCACTGTCAACTGTGGGACCCTATATAGACAGGTGTGTGCCTTTCCAAATCATGTATAGTCAATTGAATTTACCACTGGTAGACTCCAATCAAGTTGTAGAAACATCTCAAGGAGGATCAATGGAAACAGGATGCACCTGAGTCTCATTGCAAAGGGCCTGGATACTTGTGTAAAAAAGGTATTGCTGTTTTTTTTATACATTTGCAAAAATATCTAAAAACCTATTTTTGCTTTGTCATTATGGCATATTGTATGTAGATTGAGGATATATATTTTTTTATCCATTTTTGAATAAGGTTGTAATGTATCAAAAATGTGGGTTAAAAGTCAAAGGGTCTGAATACTTTCCAAATGCATTGTAGGGTAGACAAACCCGTTTAAAATCTAGAGGTTTACCAAACAGTTAAGTAATTAACCATTAAGTTTAGTTGGATTAAATGATGGTCAAATGTATTTAAGAGAATCATATGAAAAGCATTTTGAGAATTTCATTGTGAAAGGCAATGACTTTATATGAAAGGTATTTCTAGATGAAACACTGATTAGGTTTGTTGAAAACGTCAAGTGATAGAAAACAAATTATTATTACTGTTAATATTATTAGTTATTATTACTATTGTTAATAAGGATGCACGATATATCGGTGAACATATCGGACGATATTAGCTAAAAATGCCAATAACGGTATTGGCCGATATCTAGTTTAACGCCGATGTGCAAAACCGATGTCAAAGCTAATGTGCATACCTATATAACGTCGGTACATAACGTAATGAACGTGCAACACAGCATTAAACTAGCCCACAATGTCTGCTGTGTGGATCGAGCAGTCAACAAGTCGAGCAGTCATTTGAGTCAACTCAAAGGCGAAATCTATTAAAGCCAAGATAATGGAATTCATTGTCATAGACAATCAACCGTTCTCTGTCGTGGGTGATGTTGGCTTTCGCCGACTGGTCCAGCACCTGTACACACTTATCAAGTGCGCTATTCTGCAGTTGTTGCCCTACCAGAGTTACACAGTAATAGTGTAACTGCTATTAGCTTCAAAACATACATACTATGGAACGCGGTTTGGGTCTTGGCGTGTCAAGAAAGACACAGTGGCACTGTCAAAACTGTTTTTAAAAAGTCTGCAAAAAAGCAAACACCAGCCACGAACGATGTGTTTACAATACCTTGTTGGTAATAATGCATAATTTGTTTGACCACAGCTTCTGAGTTTAGCTTGGTACCTAGCTAGCACCAGCCTGAAAACAATGACCAGTAGAAACTGCAGTTATTTTCATTATTCTTAGCAATGATGTAGGAGTCCTTGTGAGTAAGTTTTAGCTAGGTTGTCACTTGTTGTTCGCCTACTGAAATTGAACTTCAGTTCATGAAAGTAAATAGCTAGCCAGCTACTTAACCCTGTTGCCCAAAGCTAACGTTATAAGCAGCCAGCTAGCTTCATCTGGCTAGTGAGGCTCGACCGCACCGGGTTATGTGTTGCGAAGCTAGCCACAATAAGGATTAGGCACAATAGTGGAATTTGCAGTTTGCCTTCAAAATAAAAATATGTAATTGACAGTGATGCAAAGGAATACAAATAGTATAATTATGCCATACTTTTAATTTGAAGGCTAACCAAAAAGTCCACTATTGTGGCTGATCCTTATTGTGGCTAGCTTCACAAAGATGGGTCTGTCCACCGTTAAACAAATAAGAACTGTATCGATGAATCATTGTGACATATAAAATACGAGTAATAGTGTAATCATTGAGTAATAACTACGTAAAAAATGTATGAAGGCGTTCAATTATTATGTGACGTGCAGACATATTCATGTCCTGATTGGTCAACAAGCTTATTCGACACGGGAAATTGTGTTATTTGATACGTCAAATAGTGTTAAATAGTATATTTTTTGACACGCAAAGACCCAAACGGCGTTCCATAGAAATTCTGGTTAAGAATGAAACAACTGAACAAATGAACAACGAAACAGCACAGCAAGTAAGCGAAAGAAATAGGTTTTGATTATGTTTTACTGGTAATGGGGACATACTTAAATGCCCCCAAAAAATCATTTTTGGTCAGTGTAGTGTGTGTGTGTAACCTTCATTTAAATAGGCAAGTCAGTTAAGAAAAAATTCTTAATTACAATGACGGCCTACCCCGGCCAAACCCGGACAATGCTGGGCCAATTTTACGCAGCTTTATGGGACTCCCAATCACGGCCGGATGTGATACAGCCTGGATTAGAACCAGGGAATGTGGTGATGCCTCTTGCACTGAGACACAGTGCCTTAGACCGCTGCGTCCGTGTGTGTGGCTGAAGTCCCAGTAACGGGACCGATATGACAACAGCCAGTCCAAGTGCAGAGCGCCAAATTCAAAAAACAGAAATCTCATCATTAAAATTCCTCAGACATTCATGTGTCTTATATCATTTTAAAGGTAATCTTGTTGTTAATCCCACCAAAGTGTCCGATTTCAAATAGGCTTTACAGCGAAAGCACTACAAACGATTATGTTAGGTCACCACAAAACCACAATAAGCATAGCCATTTTTTCCAGCTAAAGATAGCTTCACAAAAACCAGAATAGAGATACAATTAATCACTAACCTTCGATTATTTTCATCAGATGACACTCATAGGACTTCATGTTACACAATCTATGCATGTTATGTTTGATTAAATTCATATTTATATAACAAAATCTGAGTTTACATTAAGGCGACTAGATTCACTAATTGAAAAAACATCAAGTGACTTTGCATAGCCCATCGTTTCAACAGAAATACTCATCATAAATATAGATGATAATACAAGTTATACACTTTGAATTATAGATATACCTCTCCTTAATGCAAACGCTGTGTCAGATTTCAAAAAAACTTTACGGAAAAAGAAATGCACGCTATAATCTGAGACGGCGCTCAAAAGAAACATACCACAGCTGCAAAGATGGCGTCACCATAAACAAGAAAATACATGATAAATATTCCCTTACCTTTGATGATCTACATCAGAAAGCACACCAGGAATCCCAGGTCCACAATAAATGTTTGTTTTGTTCGAAAAAATCTGTTATTTATGTCCAATTTTTAGCGCGTTTGGTAAACATGTCCAAATGCTAATTCTGGTCAGCTTTATAATCGGCCAAAAACTTAAAAATGTGATATTACCGGTCGAAGAAACATTTCAAACTAAGTACAGAATCAATCATTAGGATGTTTTTAACATATAGCTTCAATAAAGTTCCAACCGGAGTATTCGTTCTTGTCTGCGTGAACGTAGGTGACTTCCATGAAAAAAAAGCATGATCAGAAAATGGCTGCTTAATGGACACCTGACTGATTCTGCTATCATTCTCTCCCACAACATCATAGAAGTCTCATTGTAATTTCTATTGATGGTTGACATCTAGTGGAACCCCTAGGCAGTGCACAATCATTCATAACTCAAATGGATTTCATTAGGGACTCTGGTGAATACAGACAAGCTCAGATTTCTGACTTCCTGTTTTGATTTCAACTCAGGATTTTGCCTGCCAATATGAGTTCTGTTAATCTCACAGACATAATTCAAACAGTTTTAGAAACTTTAGAGTGTTTTCCATCCAATACTAATAATAATATGCAAATATTAGGAACTATGACTGAGGAGCAGGCCGTTTGATATGGGCACCTTTCATCCAAGCTACTCAATACTCCCCCGTCAGCCATAAGAAGTTAACTATTTAACTGTACTAGAATGCTTAAAAGGCTGCTAAAATTGTAAATATCGGTATCGTTTTTGATTTTGGCAAGGAAAATATCGGATATCGATATCGGCCAAAAATGTCATATCGGTGCATCACTAATTATTAATAATACTAATATTACGCTTATGGATCTAGACAAAGCCAAACAAAAGTGTGTTTGTGATTCAGAGGTTGCAGTTGAATGCATTCAGTTGTACAACTGACCAGGTGTCCCCTTTTCCCTTAACCCATAAATTGCACTGGTAGCTAACGTAGTATCTCTACAGTACCACTCACCCTTTCGCCTTCCCCTTCCCCTTCTCCCTCTACCCCCACTCCTCCCCTAGACTCTCCCTTCTTATGAGTCTCTCTCTCTGTTTGCTGGCATTTACAGTCAGAGGTAAGGGTGATGTGCGAGGGACACCTAGCTACTTGCCATACTAACCCTTTACCCCATCCACTAAAATCTGCTTTTTCCCTTTTTACTCAGAGAATGATGAATCTTCTGTCAAGCTGTGGGTGTCAGAGGTGATTTGAACAGATGGTATTTTCCTTTAGTATGAGAAGAAATACACTCGCAAGCACGCACAAGCGAAGCTTTACAGAATTACGCCAAAAAAGGTATTCCAGAAAATAACCAAACAAAATAATATGAAGGGAAAGCCAGCATGTTAGGGCGAGGTAACCCAATATTTTCATGACTTCTCTTTATTGTGGTTTACTAAACAATTCACCACACCTACTTGACATGCAGTGTTAATGTAATCAGAGGTGACAGAAGAATTGTCAACATGCTGAAATCCAGAACAAGAGGGAGAGAAGAGAAGAGGTGTAACAGTTCTTTCTATAGTCTGAATTTATGCGACAAATGCCAAAGGCCTTTGTTGACATTACAAACCAGAATGTGTGCAGTAGCAACAGTCAAAACGAACAATGATGAAAAATAGATTATCCAAATGATGTAGTAACATTCCACCTGCATATGTGAATTTTAAACGCTCCCTCCCACAGGACGTATGGTGAACGTCTAAACGCTCCCTCCCACAGGACGTATGGTGAACGTCTAAACGCTCCCTACATCAGGACGTATGGTGAACGTCTAAACACTCCCTCCCACAGGACGTATGGTGAATGTCTTAACGCTCCCTCCCACAGGACGTATGGTGAACGTCTAAACGCTCCCTCCCACAGGACGTATGGTGAATGTCTTAACGCTCCCTCCCACAGGACGTATGGTGAACGTCTAAACGCTCCCTCCCTCCCTCCCTCAGGACGTATGGATAACGTCTAAACACTCCCTCCCTCAGGACGTATTGTGAACGTCTAAACGCTCCCTCCCACAGGACGTATGGTGAACGTCTAAACGCTCCCTGGGGACGTATGGGGAACGTCTAAACGCTCCCTGGGGATGTATGGGGAACGTCTAAACGCTCCCTGGGGATGTATGTTGAACGTCTAAACGCTCCCTGGGGATGTATGGTGAACCTCTAAACGCTCCCTGGGGATGTATGGTGAACCTCTAAACGCTCCCTGGGGATGTATGGTGAACGTCTAAACGCTCCCTGGGGATGTATGGTTAACGTCTAAACGCTCCCTGGGGATGTATGGGGAACGTCTAAACGCTCCCTGGGGATGTATGGGGAACGTCTAAACGCTCCCTGGGGATGTATGGGGAACGTCTAAACGCTCCCTGGGGATGTATGGGGAACGTCTAAACGCTCCCTGGGGATGTATGGGGAACGTCTAAACGCTCCCTGGGGATGTATGGTGAACCTCTAAACGCTCCCTGGGGATGTATGGTGAACCTCTAAACGCTCCCTGGGGATGTATGGTGAACGTCTAAACGCTCCCTGGGGATGTATGGGGAACGTCTAAACGCTCCCTGGGGATGTATGGGGAACGTCTAAACGCTCCCTGGGGATGTATGGTGAACGTCTAAACGCTCCCTGGGGATGTATGGGGAACGTCTAAACGCTCCCTGGGGATGTATGGGGAACGTCTAAACGCTCTGCGCCGGAGAGCCCCCAGACACATGCACTCTCTAACAGCAGCAAACAGTGCTTTAAAAAACTGTGCCATTTCCCCAGAGGAAAGGAATTCAGCTTGCCTAAACTGGAAGGGAGAGGGAGAAGGGGGAGATAGAAATACAGTGAGCTCCAAAAGTATTGAGACAGTGATACAGCTGATGTTAAAGTGCTGACAGTCAGCTATCAAATGTTTAGATATTTTTATCTATATCGAGTGAATAGTTCCAGCACTTTTTGTAGCTTGTGACTCTACAAATTTGTACATTTTGGTTGCATTTCAGAATGTTTTGTTCCCAATAGAAATTAATGGTAAATAATGTATTGTGTCATTTTGGGGTCACTTTTATTGTAAATAAGAATATAATATGTTTCTAAAGACTTCTACATTAATGTGGATGTTACGATGACAACAAATAATCCTGAATGAATCGTGAATAATGATGAGTGAGAAACTTTGAAGCACAAATATCATACCCCCAAGACATGCTAACCTCTCACCGTTACAACAGGGGAGGTTAGCATTTTATATCATACCCCCAAGACATGCTAACCTCTCACCATTACAACAGGGGAGGTTAGCATTTTATATCATATCCCCAAGACATGCTAACCTCTCACCATTACAACAGGGGAGGTTAGCATTTTATATCATACCCCCAAGACATGCTAACCTCTCACCATTACAACAGGGGAGGTTAGCATTTTTGGGGGGTGTATGATTATTTTGCGCCTGTAACGTTCTCACTCATCATTATTCACGATTCATTCAGGATTATCCGTAATTATCGTAACATCCACATTAATGTATTAGTGTTTAGAAACATATGATATTCTTATTTACAATGAAAGTGACTCCAAAATGACACAATATATTATTTACCATTCATCTATTGGGCAGAAAATAATCTTCAACACAACCCAAAAAAACAGCAAATGCATCCAACAAGCTACAAAAAGTGATGTAATTACTAAACTAAACAGTAGGTAGTGGAGAGCCTCATTCTGGTCCAAATATAATAATTAGGGCTCTCACGGAATCCAGGCATATAAACAGAATTCAACAATATAATTTTTTTTATTAAAAATGTATTAATTTGTCCAAGTTTATCATAAGACATGAGCAGAATGCATCAGTGATTCATATTTCCTGCAACTTTCTGAAGAGGCAACGAGAATGCCCCTGTGTGTGTGCCGTGCGTGCGTATTCCACTTTGTGCGTGTGTCTGCCAGTTTGTGTAGCAGTTAGCGATGAAGCTAATGAAAACAGTCTTCTGGTAGATGGAAAGGCTTTCCCAAAAACTCTCAATTAAAATGTAACTACAAAGTAGCCTGTGCTTACCTGACAGAATGATATCATTATTTGTCATTCCAGTAGGTATTTGTTTAGAAAACTTTTACATGTAAGCTACTAAAACACCTCTAAACAAAAGCCTCTTGTTAGGCGCACACTGGAATTCAAGGGTAACTAACACAAAAAATGACTATTTTGAGAGCAAAAACCTAACAAACCTGAAACCTGGAAAAACAAAACAAATTTATTTTTCAAGATAATGTGAACTATTTACTTCATTGTTCTGTTCTAATAAAATGTATAATTTGAAGAACAAACAGCATTGTGGCAATTCATATCTTGCAGTAAAACTGTAAATAAGACTAATCTCAAGAGAAGACAGGTTAAATGTTAAAGCAGGTTTACTGTTCTCTTACTTACATGATAGTCCTGATCATGTAGGCCTAGACAATATCCAAAAACAACTAACAATACACTGTATTCATATATTTTCAGTCATTTAGATTGTAAAGTCATGTCTTTCTACACAATACCATTACAAATGTTTCATTTGGCTGTGTATTTCTGATGGAATCAATGCATTAGAATGTAAAGAAGGACATCAAAATAGAGTTCCTTTGGCAAAAAAAAGCTGAGGGTGCCTGGCTGGCTACTTTTTGGATTTGGCTGACTACTCTGTATATATACTGAACAAATATATAAACGCAACATGAAACAATTTCAACGATTTTACTGAGTTACAGTTCATATAAGGAAATCCGTCAATTTAAATACAGTCTTTAGTCCTTAGTCTATGGATTTCAAATGACTGAGCAGGGGCGCATTCATGGGGAGCCAGGCCCAGCCACTGGGGAGCCAGGCCCAGCCACTGGGGAGCCAGGCCCAGCCACTGGGGAGCCAGGCCCAGCCAATCAGAGTATGTTTTTCCCCACAAAAGGGCTTTATCACCGACAGAAATACTCCTCAGTTTCATCAGCTGACCGGGTGGCTCAGACAATCATGCAGGTGAACAAGCCGGATGTGGAGGTCCTGGGCTGGCGTGGTTACACTTGATCTGCGGTTGTGAAGCCGTTTGGACGTACTGCCAAATTCTCTAAAACAGCGTTGGATGCAGTTTATGGTAGAGAAATTAACATTCAATTCTCTGGCAACAGCTCTGGTGGACATTCCTGCTGTCAGCATGCCAATATCACTCTCCATAAAAATTTGAGACATCTATGGCATTGTGTTGTGTCACGTCTGTTTCCGCTCCCCCTCTCTGGAGCGCGAGGTTGCCAGGCTGCTCATCATTATGCACACCTGTCACCATCGTTACGAGCATCGGCGCTTCATCGGACTCACCTGGACTCCATCACGTCATTGATTGCCTCCCCTATATCTGTCACTTCCTCAGTTTCATTCCCGTGTTTGCATTTATGTTGTTTTGTTTCTCTTGTTCAGATAATGTTCTTGTTTAGTTTCATGTCTATTTATTATTAAATCCTCATCCTGTACTTGCTTCCCGTCTCCCAGCGTCTGCAGTTACGGAATCAGTGTTACAAAAGTGCAAATTTTTCCCCAGCACAAGGTGCACCTGTGGAATGATAATGCTGTTTGATTAGCTTCTTAATATGCTACAACCGTCAGGTGGATGGATTATCTTGGCAAAGGAGAATGCTCACTAACAGGGATGTAACACATTTGTGCAGAACATTTGAGATAAATACTTTTTTTGTGCATATGGAAAATTTCTGGGATCTTTTATTTCAGCTCATGAAACGTGGGACCAACACTTTACATATTGAGCTTTTATTTTTGTTCAGTAAACACTGCAAACCTCATTATTCCACCTGTCCTTTCATATCCACTACCACCATACACCTGACGGGGGCACTGTTCAGTATCTCTCATAGACCACAGCCCTCTCAGTTCCTGAGGCCCCATCAGATTCTCTACTGCTAGGCGGCAGCTCAGTGACAACCATAAATAAGAGATAACACTGTGGCAGGTCTGCAATAACAGCGCTGTTAGAAGAGCCACTGGCTGCAAGGCAACAAAAGGGGTGCCTTTTCACACGAGGGGAGAGAATACTATACAGAACACCATGCAAAAGGCTTGTGACTGGCTATTAGGGATGAGACAGTACTGTGGAAGAAGAGTTGGACGATAGAAGTGTGTGTGGAAGGAATGGTTGTAATAGTATATGTCAGAGGATGTCTTTTTATATAGGTGTATACATAGAGATATACAATAATATAATGTTCTATTTAATTTGATGGTTGTATGCCAGTGGTGGCTCGTGGCACTTTACATTGAAGAAGGGCTCATAGTAATGGCTCCAACGGTCCATTCCAGCCATTATTATGAACCGTCCTCCTCCCACCAGCCTCCTCTGCTGTTTGATCATGCCCAGCATACCTACATGTTTTCATGGAAATGTTGTTCAACAGAGAAAGGCTATTCATTTCCCCGTATCAGTACAATTCACTTGATTATGTCCTACAAGAAAGGAAGCGGAAACACATCTGTGTGAGTGTGTGTGTGTGTGTGTGTGTGTGTGTGTGTGTGTGTGTGTGTGTGTGTGTGTGTGTGTGTGTGTGTGTCCGGCATATGCCTACTATTTCACTCCAACTATTACAATATCTAAACACTGAGAAAGTCACAATGAAACAAACTCTTGCAGATGAATACAACATCACAAACAGACAAAAATAAACAAACTTGTCTGCCACCACTTCCACAACACCACACTCAGTACCACATTCACATCAGAGAAATGTGTGTCAGAAACACTCACA